>NW_010257210.1:195903-222610 GCF_000690775.1 Eurypyga helias
CCTACAATGCAGTCTAACAATAGCTTTTGAATGATTGCCACACATCTTCCTAAGCAGAGAAAAGATTCAAAATTAGTAAGGCCAGTAACTTCATTTTAACACACCTAAGACAGACTGTCCTTACACTGAAGATAGTCCCTGCCACCATACCTCCAAAATTAAATTATGCCTTTAATCAAAACAGAGCAAAAATCAGAAACATGAACTGCATTTCTACTGTGTCTTTTGCACAATAATGATCATGGGATGCACCATCAGAAAATTACTCTATTAGATCCTACGAGTTCTTTCCAGCTCTTCTTACAAAGTTCCTGAGAACTCTCAGTGTCTTGAGAACAAGGATTTAGCAAACGGCATAAAACTTGAGTGACCAATGAGAAATGCTCTTTCTTTCTAAAAACACATGAATAAGATATAACTTACCATATTACTAACTGATTCTCTAGGAACAAGATAAAAGATACGTTAAGTTTCTTCATTTCTCCAGCAGTGTTTTGCCATTGATTCCAGATGCAGTTCATAAACAGGACAAGAAAATTTATCACCCAGGCTGTCTTATTATACAGGGGATAAAGGATTTAAAGGGTCCTTGAAAAACCTTTCTCTTTGAGATGCAGAATGATTAATTCCAGGAAGGTACCATGGAAGCTAAGTGTTCAGACTAGACCCTGACCAGCATCTTGATCCCATATGAGTGCCAAAACAATGCATTTCTGCATATTTCCTCTATTTAAAGGATTTAGACAAATTTCTGTCTTCTGTCAGAATATCACTGAGCAGCTGCAGCACATTATACCCCTGCAGACAATAAGTTTGCTTTTGCACATGATAGAGTTTAAAAATTCATGAAAGGTCTTGTTAATTTGTACTCACCAGAAAAAGATGAAGTTCTGTCATGGGAACTTAATTTAGCAAGATATAGCCTGGATCCATTTGAAAACATGGTGGATTATTTTTTATTTCATTTATCTATTTTTCAACAGCTTTTTTAACACTCATGACATCTGCAAGGTTAGAGGAATTTGCTAGCTATGGTGGCAGCTGCTCTTTTGAAAAAAATTAACTTCCCCTAGAATCCTTTTGATAAGGAAGGCTCTGACTATCATATTTGTCTTATTAATTTATTCGCAATTTATATTTCTAAGACCGCCTATTCATAAAGCAGAATATAAATACACATTTCAGGTCAATCAACAGTTAATTTACAATATGAATAAGAGAGGTTTCAAAAACAACCTAGGTTTCTATTTCTTACGGTTATGTTTTATCTCCTATTATTATGAGAACTTTAGATTATTATTTCTCAGTCATTATATAGAGATTAGTCCAGATGTAGAAAAAGGATACAGGGCAGTATTACTTCTTCCTTCTCTGAGAATTTGGATTAAATTGATGACAGCAGCAGTGGACATATAGTTAGCATGTCTCTGACATACTTGTCTTCCTGAAGGATCTCTGTTCATACTATACAAAACAGTATTAATTAGATCTGGCTTCTAGGTCAGCTGCTTAGTTTGGCAGAACAGTGTTTCCCTACCTGTTCAAGAATGATTGAAATACACTGTGATTGGCAGCGTACGGAGAGGACACCTGAAGAAGAAATGGACATTACATATTCATGTACTTTCAAGTTTCACTCACCTTATCTGTTTTCGGGTGGGAGGTAAAGGGATTCTGGCCAGTGTTAAGAAGGTCAAAAGAGGCCCACAAGTTGTCAGAGAGAAAAGTGCTGAGACATTGGAAATATCACGTCTGTCCTTTTGTGGCCTGGCTTTAAAGATAGGCATGATTTCAGAGGGGAGGGCTAATAAGGGACACACAAGGCTGTTAAAAGGAAGTCCTAGAGTACGAAACTTTGGTCTCTGCACTCTGATTTAACACTGCAGAAGCAACCTCCATTTTCACAAGACAGTGATGAAGCTGGGGAAAGACTACCTACGTAGTGTGCAGCCAAACCTCTTCATCCTTTGCTTGAACTTCTCTCTTATAACCCCAGCTCCAAAGCAAAGTGAAGTAGTAATATCTGTAGCAATTATTTACTCATCATGATGTATATATCCTGAACATATTTAAGTTTTATTTACAAGTGAATGTTTGTGGAAAAAACATTTATAATCCTTGCTATAATAATATCACACACCATTTTTATTGTTTTTAAAAGAAATATTAAAATAATTTAACCTCAAGTGGACAGTTTAATTTCATTTTATGTACAAGAAAATCTTATTATCTCTAAAAGTTCAGGACAGCAGCAAATTTGTGACCTTATGTTAATTTTCTCCTAGTATATTTCTTGGACTTTTTTTCTTTTGTCTTAATATATGGCCATGGTAAGTTCAAGGGCAGTAATATTTATTTCTGAATGTGTTAAATTGCCAAGTGGAAAAATGAGGATCAGAAGCAGTTATGAGATAGGAAATACTCAAGCAAATCAGAAAAGGAGGGAGAAGTAGTAAATTTTGAATTACAGATAAGGGATTAAAATATGTAGTGGGGAAAAAAAGTCACCATTTTTACTGCTCTGTTTTCTTGCTTGACTAATAGTCTGAATGCACTATAGCATTAGGAAAAAAACTAAGCAGCTGGAGGACTTAAGGGCATTGGAGTCTTGGATATATCTGTCCTCTGTTCTGTCATTACTTACAAAACATGGAGGTAGCAGAAGTTTTCAAATCCTATTCAAAAAACACTAATGGGAGATCTAATTATTTTGAAGTACTTTGTACCTACTGTATTAGAGTCATTCTGCACTATTGTTACTTGGCTTTCTCAGGCTATCTGATGTTAGGACTCTCACTGGATAGATAACAAGCTGAAGATAGCTGAAAGTAGATATTTCTCTTGGCTGAACTCTCTTATGGTTTACATGGTCTCAGGGAAATGTTTGATGTGTTGCAGGTCAGACTCAAAATATTGAACACACATCATGGTTCTGTGGTGACTTCCAGGTAAAAACCTGGTCCGGCTTCTTGTGCAGTGCCTATGTAATATACAGGTACACTGGGAAAGGTTACTTTGTCTTTGCTGTTTAGTGATTCGCCCTGAGCACTTTGACAAGGAACTTGCCCCTTGGAAACAAGATTTCTGCATTTGCTCCATTAGCTGTAATGCGCTAGTACATGAAACAGAGTTAAAGATTTCCCTCTTCTCAAAGGCGTAAAACACCAGGATCTTGTGCCATGGCTGTTCAGAGGCACAGAACTTCTGCATGAAGCTGATTCACCATCAAAGACCTTGTCATGAGCTGGAATTACCAACTGTCAGGTTTTGGATATGTCTACGTTTAAATAAATGGGGTGGGACATAGGATGAAGGGGTTCATAGAACGGAAGAGAACATACAGTTCTCTAAGCAGAGCAGGCCAGATACGGAGTGAGGCAGATTGTGATAACAGTGTGAGGACTACTTGAAGAGGTAATTGAAATAGTTAGAACAGCCTAACTCAGGACAAAACAGACCAACATAGGACACAATTTTACACAGGGTGATAATTATCACTTTGTTTTATGAAAGTCTTCGATGTCGAGAGAAGGCATGCATTTTGATAGAAAAGACTCCATTTGCCAAAAGGCTTACTTTTAACTTTTCAGAAGAAAAAACTTCTATAAGCTTCGCATAATCAAATATATAGATTTAATTTTTGTGCATAGCAGACTTTCAAGTTTTGTTAAAACTTCACAATTTAGTATAATTGGAGAAACCAGTATAATTCAGGAGAAACCAGCAAAAGCACTTCCACAACAACTTCAAAAGCCTTTCTTAAATCTGGAGGAACTGGCTATCAAAGAATGTCAGCCAAAGCACTAACATAATACTGTCAATTCGAATCATGGTCCAAATAGAAAATAATGTTTCACTTTAGAGCACTTTAAAATAGTTCCTCCTTCCTCACAGTGGATATACTATCTGATTAGCAGAACGCTGTTAACAGAACAGTTCTTTATTCCAGGTATTAATCAAATAGTACGAAAATTTTCAGCAATAAGTATCACTATTGTGGTTTTTTTATAATTCAATATGGGCATCATCCAAAGCCCATGGCAACAGGAAGGAAAAGTAATGATATCTTACTGAAACCCATCAGCTCATTATGGAATTAGTCTCCCTGGAGATGACATCTGAACCCCTTTCTACCGAGTTTTCTATTGCAAGCATGAAGTGAGGGTGATAATAAATATAGCTGTTAAAGAAATTGGTCTGCTTTATCAAATGCACGTTTGTTTGCTTTTAATTAGAAAAGCTTTTCTGAAGAAAAAAGGTCTGTTTATTCTTTGTACATCATCCATTTTTTTATAAATTAGTCTCTGTTAGCCTGTTCTGCCTAGTTTCTTCACTAACTCTTTACCTGCCAGCAGCTTCTTTTCAAAGACCTTCCTTATTGCTGAAATTTCTGTAAGACTGCATGGCACTATATATTTCATTATGAAAGGCTGCCATGCCTGAACCTTGAGCTAACAGCTGAAACTGCTGAAGTCCTTTCCAGTGACATTCTGCCCAGTAGGTGCCCTGGAACCCTCTGGAATTAGGAAAAGACCCACTGAGGTATTACTTTTACTCTAAATCCATAAAAACCACTTTCTTCTTAAAAATCGATATTAAATAGGAAAAAAAGTCTGTTTATGAATGGAACTAACAGTCAAATAAAGAAGAATTCTTCTGACTGCTTTAATAATTTTTCTTCTTATTTTTTAGGTTATTGTTTTCCTACTTTGGGACAATCCTCCCCTTCCATCAATGTGCCAGAACCGCAGGGCTTAGTCATCCCTTCCCCTTTCTCTCTTCCCCCAGTAACAGAACTTTTCATTTATGCTTTCGTTCTTTGAAAAAGCTAAAGCAACATTTGTGTTCTTCTCATGATTTATCCTTAATCTCCTGAAGTTCAAGGAAAACTTGAGCAGAGTATTTTTCAGAATATATGGGTAATAAAATGTGCCTCTGAAGAACTTCTTGGGTTCCCAATTTAAAATTGTTCCTTCGCTCTTTCTGCTGTTGTGGACAAGACCCTAAATAACATTTTAATGTTGATCACTGACTCCTGATCTAGCAAAACAAGATTCTCTTGAGAACCCATTAACACCATGTAGTTACCTGCAAGAATTACTGCTGTGTAATATGGACACCTCCCCACCTCTAGGGATTAAGCACTTGGCAACTGCAGGCTCATTCATCTTTAAATTGAAAAACCTGGGCTTGAGTTTGATGCTAAATCTTCTTCATGATAAGGCAACAAAAGTAATTATCAGTGGGCCATGGGAGCAACGGTCAGCTTTTTTGTTTTAATGGCATGTGCATGATTTCAGGTAAAAGCAAATCGTAGCTTGGAGATTTTAATTTGTTCAAAAATGTTACCAAACTAAAGTAATTGATCTTGTATTTTAGAATGCTGTTGCTCAATTTAAGCTATTTTAAAGGACCCTTGCTCTTGGTATGTCCTGACCAGGTATGAACAAGTGTCATTAAAACAGAGTGAATTAGAACTTATTGACCATCCTTTTAAAAGTAGTAAATTGATTAAATTAAGATGATTAGAATTTGGTCCAAAAGGGAGGAATTAGGGTCACTGGCTTCTCCAGTCTGTGGAGGGAGGCTGGACTTTGTGTTCTAGTGGGATGAGAGGTTGATCACTTGGCATTTAAATCACTGTATTCTCCAAAAATTTTCCTAGGTTTCATGTCACAGTTTTGTGAGAACAAGCATTCCCTAAAGAGAGAGAATGTGTCAGAGAACTTGGCAACAAAAACCAAACAACCAAAACCAGATTGATTTCAACTAAGTATGCCACGTACCACTGCTGGCAGCGCAGATGTGCTCTGTAGGGATGATAACCCATACTTCACACGGTCAGAGTGCTTGCCTGGGAACTCTTTAATGATTTCAGCTCTGCAAAGGGCTCAGCAATTTCCCAAGTACCTGTGACTCCCACTGGCTTGCTTTGGGTCACCACATTGAGGCATAAACCCAGAGAGAGATACTGTGCCCCTGCTGAAAGTGAGACTGTAAAAGACAAATAATAAGAAAAAGTGATTGCTAGATTGTGAAGAGGAACTGATAATGCTTCCTACAGTAGGAAATTATCTGGTTTGCTTTATATTTGATATGCATCCTAGTATTTTGACTGCTTCACTTTAATGGGATGTATTTGGGTGGTAAAGGTCATTGGTCACTCCCTATGCATTTGGAAGCGTAAATGACAGATGTTTCTGATTATATGTAGGTTATCATTGATTACTATATTCACTGAAGGGACAAGTAGTAATACTTTACATACAGTAGTTTACAAAATACAATCATTGTGGCATGCTACTGCACACATCAGGAATAACTTCTAGCATCCTTTAAATCTGCATTTCACGTAACTTGTTAATTTGTGCCACTGGATGTACTGATTTTTTTCATCTTGATTTTTAAGGTATTCATGGTCATTGGCTAAATTAGTGGTTTTTTTGAACAGCTCTTCCTTTCTAGAATTTGAATCTTATTTCACAAAACCTATAGCCCTAAAACCTATGTGAGAAAAGAAATTAATATGTGAAATAGAAGCAAAATGATCCAGCAAGTCCACCTATGTTTGCACAGAGAACTTAAGAGTTCCAAGTTGGATTTTAAGGTTTGAGAGTTATGAAGAGCAGTTTAACTCAGTGTTTCACTCTGTCAAATGAAGAAAAAGGGAATTGAAGGAGTACGATCTGACTGTTACAAATCTTATCCTGAACAGCAGCTCATTGTCAATACACATATTTGGAATTAGAAATTAGAATCATAGAATCATGGAATGGTTTGGGTTGGAAGGGACCTTAAAGATCATCTAGTTTCAACCTCCGTCCCATGGGCAGGGCCACCTTCCACTAGACCAGGTTGCTCAAAGCCTCATCCTGAGCTTGGAGGAGAAGGTCCTTGAATACTTGCCAGCTTTGTTGGGCCCCTCTTCCCTCTAGGGCTTCTTCCCAAGGAACCTTCCCAATCAGTTCCCTGAAGAGGGAATTACTTCTGCTTTTTACTGTCACTCAAAAGGAATAAAATCCAGCAAACCACCTAAGCCTTATTGAGGAAAAGGTAGACCAATGCTAGTTGGCAGAGGACAGAGAACAGGCATGAACATAATTTAAGAGTATTTTCTGCTGAAAGTATCATTACTTTTTCTCCTCATGGACAGAGACTGAAAGAGTCAAGGTATTTTCCCCAGATTTCTTTACTGCCCTGAAAGTATGTTGAATTATACACACTGGTAGAATTATCACAGTAAATTTGATATGAAATCTATGCATTACTAAAATGAGAAAAAATAATAAAGTGAGTAATCTATTCAGAGAGGAGCATTTGGCCTTTAATAATATATTCTGACATATCCAGGACTTGGCTAAAGGTCACTGGCAAAGGCAAATCCTTTGGATTTGTGGGGTTTGTCATGTTGAATGTGGGGAGTTTTCATTCTGTAACAGACCTGGACATGGTCCCTGCTTAGATCCAAATACCCCTACTGCCATTTGGGCACGAGTCCCTGAGGCATGCCTGCCTTAATGCCTCGGGGCAAGTAATGCATTCAGCAGAATTTTCACAAGATGAAGTGTTCTGATTAGAAATGTGCTGTAGCCATTCTTAGAGTGATGTATAGTGAAAGAATAACATCTTAAATTAGTTACATTAATTTCTGGTAATTCGGTAATTATCATGTAATTACTCAATGTGGTAAATATTTTGTCATTTAACTAGGGTAGTTGCTATTGCATAATACAGTTTTCTTGAGCTTTTGTCTAACTTACTTATAGGCAAACCTTCACGTGTTCAGATAGAAATTATAGTATAATAAACATAAATATATTGTATAATGTTCACATCTAATCACAAATATTACAAGGAACAGCAATTTGAGAATAATATGATTGCTAATTGTCAAATAAGAAAATAAGATTTTTTTTTTCATGAGGTTAAAAAGATTACTTTTTTGAACTATTGTTTTTTCTATTCTGAAAAGCCTTTTAAAGTTACCTTCTGCCTTTGTTGGTTATGGTGAGCTGAGCTTCTCTTTAAATGGTAATGTCACTGAAATCCTTCTAAGTAAATGTATCAGTGTCTGACCCAAAATCATTTACTTATTGAAAGACACTATATAAATACCCCAGAATGAGTTGTCCTGGTGGCGCTCCATGTTTACCAAACTAATTCATATCCTGCTTAAACAAGTTCCATTGTCTGAGGGAGTCAGTGGGAAGGTACCTGGGTAACTGAGGGCAGAACTTGGCTCGTATAAATTCATCCTTCAAATAGAGACATTTTCTAAATGCCAGCTGTGAACACTGAGGCTAGAGTTTATTTTTTAACATATAATTAACATCAAAGTATGTGCAGGTCTTATTTGCTTTGACACCCATGCTGTCCTGTGTCTTTCATAGGATCACAAGTAATTTAAGTTGGAAGGAACCTCTGTAAGCCATCTGGGCCAAATGCCTGCTCAAAGCAGAGCCAAGTTAGATCAGCTTGCTCAGTCAAGTATAAATATCTCCAAGAATGGAGGTTCCACAGCTTCTCTGGGTAGCCATTCCTGTATTTCTCTGCTTTCATTGTGAGCGTTTTTTCTCTGTTATCTGGTATTTCCAGTGTTGCAACCTGTGTCTGTTGGCCCCTCATCCTACCACTGTGCACCTCCAAGAAGAGCCAGGCAACATCTGCTCTATACACTTCCATTAGGTTGTTGAAGACAGCAGTAGCATCCCCAACTACCCTTCTCTTCCCAGGACTGAACAAGCACAGTTCCCTCAGCCTCTGCTTATGGGGAGAGTTTATGTGCAAGTATAACTGCTTGGAGCTTACATAGAGCTTTACTATAGGCTCATAAGAACAAGAACAGACACCGTCCAGCTCCCTCCTTCTCAAGCAGGTTGAGAGCCCCGGAAGGAAACATGACTAGAAAAGTATATTTTAAAATATTTAACTCCTCGGATACAACTGGGAATACACATTAGAACTTCAGGTGTTATGTGTCACTGCACCATTTATATTCAACGGTATACACCTTTTACAACAAAACAACCTTTTCATATTAAAAAAGATTATTTCTTTCATAAAGACAAGAAAACTTTTTTTTGATCCAGCATTCAGTTTCACAAATATATCAGATTTTTTCCTAGGCATTTAAAAAGCACTGCATTACTATGGTATCCATGTACTAGTGTGAAGAGATGTAATCTAATTTAAAAGCTCAGGTCAATCAGTTTGTATGCTTGGGTAGTAAAACTCTTCTCAACAATGTCTCCTGCAGTTGCTGGAGGATATTGTTCCTGCTCAACTTTCTTTGGGTAGTTTTGGGCTACCAGAGAAGTCTGTGCTCATGGGTGGTTTCTGCAGCTGTCTATCTGACCCCACTACAGTGGCAACACGTACAGTACAGCAATTGTAGTATTGGAAGCAGTTCTGTTCCAAGGACAACAACTGTTGTTGTTTTCCTCAGTCTTTCCAATGTCTTGAATAAAATCTCAAGGAAGATGTCCTTGTGCTTTTGTTTCTCCTAGTATCTCATTAAGTCTAAATTTCTCCTAATCTCTCAAGAATGGAATTCAGCTTTCAGTCAAGGTTTGTCCTACAAAAACATGGGACGCTTTCTCTTACAAGTCCCTCACAAGTCTACATTGTGACTGTTTTGGTAACTACTCACATCATTTTGTCTTTCTGTGTCATATTCATTTTGGGGAAAATCCCAGTTGTTTTCTTCAGTATGTCAGGCAGGTGAATACCATTCCCTCCCTTCTGTAGCAAGCATAGGGAGTGAACTTACTTAGATTATGCAAAGCCTGTGGCAGAAGCATAAAAACTTCTCAGAAAGACTTGTCAAAAGTGGCTGCTCCATCTGGTGTTGTCAAACAACAGCCTCTGCCATAAGTAGCAGCATCATTCCTCCCTTTTCTGGCAGGAAAAAAGCTGGGGGCAGTAATTAAGCACCACAGAGTAGGAAATTGCTGGGTCTGCACTTCTTTCCTCATTTGCTTTTCCTCAAATGTCCACTACATGTCAAAAATAACTGTCACTTTTGGACTAGTCTGTTAAACTTCATTATCATTATTATTATTATCCGAGCTAGCTAATTTGTGCCAATTCTCTTCCTTGCCTTCTTTTTCAGAACACTAAAAACACCCCATTTCACAATGACATACATTTTCTGCTTTGCCCTTTGTGCAGCCAGACTTTACTCTGGGCAAAGAGAATCTCTCTCTGCTCACAAGTAAAATGTCTGTGGGAAAGGGTAATGAAAACAGAGAAGAGGAAATGGGAATAGGACTGGGAAAGGGACACAAAAATTAAGAGAGCCAAAGAATCACAGAATCTTTTAGTTGGAAAAGACCATTGAGGGCAATAAGTACACCTGTTAACCAAACATGGCCAAATCCACCACTGAACCATATCCCCGAGCTCCTCATCTACACTTTTCTTAAATACCTCCAGGGACAGTGACTCAACCACTTCCCTGGTCAGCCTGTTCCAATGCCTGACAACCCTCTTGGTGAGGAAATTTTTCCTAATAACCAATCTAAACTTTCTCTGCACAACTTGAGGTCATTTCCTCTTGTCCTATCACTTGTCATTTGAGAGAAGAGACCAACACCCACCTCTCTGCGACCTCCAGGTAGTTGTGGAGAGCGATAAGGTCTCCCCAAGACTTCTCTTCTCCAGGTTAAACAACCTGTTGACCACACTATTTCTGATACAAGACAGGATGCCATTGGCCTTCTTGTCCAGCTGGGCACACTGCTGGCTCATATTCAGCCAGCTGTCAACCAACACCCCCAGGTCCTTTTCCACCAGGCAGCTTTCCAGCCACTTATCCCCAAGCCTGTAATATTGCATGGAGTTGTGTTACCCAAGTGCAGGACCCAGCACTTGGCCTTGTTGAACCTCATACAGTTGGCCTTGGTCCATCAATCCAGGCTGTCCAGACCCCTCTGAAGAGCCTTCCTAACTTCAGGCAGATCAACACGCCCACCCAACTTGGTATGGTCTGCAAACTTGCTGAGGATGCACTCGATCCCGTTGTCCAGATCATTGATGAAAATGTTGAATGAAACTGGACCCCAATACTGAGCCCTGGGGAACACCACTTGTGACCAGCCACCAATATGGGACTTCAAGAAGGACAGCCATGACAGGATTCAGCCTTCTGTGTTCAGGAAACCCTCAAGAAATACTCAGTGTGCAATGTGATTTTATTTAAATGCCTGCTTTTTGTCCTGCAGAGATGAATATCAGAAATTGATAAGATCCTAGTCTGTATAGCATACTTATTAGGGATTATTATCTACTTTCTTTCTTCCTGCTCCAGGTCTAACATACCTATTTGTATTGGAAACATCTGGTTATATTCACTTTGTAGTCTATCTTCTGGCATAGTCCTCTTCTAATTTCTTCAGTGGCAATTCTCAGTGGCTCTAGTGGTTGACTAGAGTTTAAAAAAGTGTTAGGTTTTGTCTTTTATTTTTTAAGTTGTATTAATCAGTCAATCTGATAAAACAGTGGTTTCAATCAGCTTTACAAATGCTTTATTTAAACCAAAATGAAAATTTTATTAGACTCTAGGATGGTTGCTGTCTTACTTTGAAGCATCTCTGTAGAAATGGGATGCAAAAATAATATCAATCTTTATTATCAGAACTGCAACTACAGTGGAGCAAATAAAACTTGGGCTTCAGAGACTTCATATAAAAATTATAAAGCATTAAATAGATTTGATTCAAGTATGGGCACAGATTTTAGGGATATCAGTGTAGTTTTTCATACATGATCAGTAACAAATAGTCTGCAAATGACTGAAATACCAAAGAAGAATAATTTTATTCATAAAAGAATATATGGCAGCAAAGGCATAAGATTAGTAAAAGAAAAGACAAAAGAGTTCAGTACCAGTGAGGTAAAGTGTCATTGACTTAACAGTATAGAAGACAGTTGTGGAAGTAGCGAAAACTTTCTCATTTGGGACCTTTTAATCTAGACTAGACAAAAACTAGAAAATATAGGTAATAGCCTTGTATTTGCAGAGAGTTAATGGGACATTAACAAAGATTTTCTCTAGCTTTATCTTCTATGAATCAATTTAATGCAGGAAAGTGCAAAAAGCTGATGTCAGAGACAGAAAATGACACAAATGAGATTATGCTTCAAATAGTCATGATATGGACACTGTTCATAAACATAAACACACAAACAAACAAACAAATAAATAAACGGTGTTAAGAACTTAAAGACATTGACTCAATATTTCATGGTCATTAGGAAAGTAAACAAGTTACAGGGATGTGTCAGCAGAGCACGACAGCAATAACCAGCAGAAACTACTACACAGAGATCCAGTGAGAAAACCTTGAAGTACTTTGCTTGGCCAGTGGCACTACACTATAGACAGAAGTTTGGCTTGTAAAGATGAGCAAGCCCTTACCTATGAGGACATATTATTATGCTAATGTTCCTTAGGAGAAAAAAACAAGGTAAGATTCCCTGTTATACTAAAATTGTAAGCACGTTCAATCCCAGTTTGCAAAATTTGTCACTTAAATGTCTGTATTTGAAAGTCTAGTCTCCATTTGCAACACTCATTTATGGACCTCAAATGTCTGCTGTTTGGGCTCCCATGACCATCACCCTTTTAGGGTTCATACCATGAAATTTAGGACAGAAAATGACTTTATCTTGGGTGTAGAAGCATCTTGGATGCCAGACTTCCTCACTGTTAATAAAGTCCTTTTCACATTTCCAATTTATATGACATCTTGAGATACTGTTCCAAAAGTACTGTAAATCTTGTTCATATTTACCATGGTTGCCCTTCTGTCCCAGACCCCATTTGTAATGCTTTATTTTCTAATACAGTTTGTCTTGCTTAATTTGGGTGTTAAAAATATGTATTTTGTTGTAATCTTTACTGTATTCTCTCTTGTTTTTAATAACATTCAGAAGCTCTACATTTATCAGGGGAGTTCTCATTTGGCAGTTAAATTATTTTTATCATAAAGTGGATATTATCAGTCTCTTTAAGAGGAAGCGTGAGACTGAAATAATGGGACAAAGATCAAAGCCAGCAGCTACACAGAGTTTCTTGAGAGGAATCCCTGACTGGAAAAGAAAAGCTGGCTGATGGCTTTTTTTTTTTTTTCTTTTGTACAACTAATGAAAATCTCCCAAGAGGTTAAACCTTCTAATAGTTTGGAAGATGTAATAAAAAATCATTTCAGACTAATACAGAGTTCCATGCAATATTTCATATGTATTCAATTTGCCCTTTACTGCGGATAGTTCTTGACCACCTTAAGCTTCTGTCCTGCAATCGTGCACAGAATCAGTCCTGTTTATTTCAGTGCTCATTCCCAGAAAAACTGTAAAGCAGCATTTCATTGTTACTGATTTTTCTCTCTTTCTTATTTAGATGGTCTAATTTTTTTAACAATGTTTTTGTAATTTATCAGTCCTGAAATTGAACCCTAAACCTTTTGTTTCACATGATAGAATTACTGCCCATGAGTGTCCATATTCTTTTACTAAAATGCTTCTAAATTAATGTAATAATAAAAATTCTAGTAAATAGTAGAAGTGGTAAAATATCAGTACATTTCACCAAACTCCTTGCTATCTCATTAGGAACTTTCCTAAATTCTGACTTGCAGTTAAGATCAAGTGTTTCATTGAATTATCTATAACACATTTCATATTTATTTTAAAATTACTGGAAACTAATTTTTTTAATTAAAATAGCTTTTTTAAAAAAGCTTTAAGTGCACATCAGAGAATGCAAGATGTAGAAAATAAATGTAGAGAATAAGTAGAAAAAGAAAGGGAAGTAACAGAAAAAAATTACAATGATCAAAGAGTTAGTGATGTATCAAATGAAAAAAGTATGAGAATTACACAATTTAGGTAATTTATTGAATAAAGTCAAGCAAATTATCCAAAATAAGAGTCAGTCAGCAAAATTTATTTGCTTTCTGGAAAACTATTTTTTAGTATTTTTCCCCTTACAACTGCAAGTAATTAGGTATAATGTTTTATACAATATGGCCTGTGGTTTGTATACTGATTTGTTATTTACTCACAAGGAAGAGCACCATTCATTAAACCACCAGAAGCATTTTCTGCAGTGTTACGGATTTTCCTTGCAGGAAATCCATCACAATAAACAGGACTGCAATTATTAAGATCTGACAACTACACAGTCCAAGTGATAAATTTTAAAGCTGTTTAACTGCCATTACAGCAGACTGTAACCTGCAATAATCTCTAAAAATATAAAGCACTTCAACATTTTCATCCTGTATGGTCAGTTTTGAATGCATATGGATTTTCAGAAATTTTTAGAGGCCTATCAGGAAGCTAAATATTTCCCAGAAAACATGTGATACATTTCTCAGTTTCTTAGTTCTGCCAGAGTGCAGCGAGGGATGGCTGGCCTGTAAGGGAGGGGACCAAAGGGAGAGAAAGATAACAGCACAAAAAGAAAGCGTTTGAACTGTGAGATCTCCTTGTGAATGCTGCAGCAGTGTGCAGGCTGCTTGGACAGCCTCAGCACTCTTTTCCCTGATACTCAGAAGGAAATTTACCTTAAAAACTGAGGCAAGGATATTGTAAAAGTCTGTGCGTATCAAGGTGGCATTAGCTGGCTTATACCCACTTTGACACTCGTGGTTTTGATGGGGGGGTTGTGTCATTGAATCTATTCTCTGTAGCCTTAAGAAAATACGTGGTTGTGACCTCAGAGTGAGTCACCATTTCCAGGACCAACCATCTTCAAATACTTACAAGCCAAGTGGCACTTTCAGCATAGACAGGCAAACGCATTGGACAGTTTAATGGACTGTAAGAAAATGATGTTCAATCCACACTCCTTGAGGTGTGCTGGGGATAATGTTAAATGTCCTTGTCATTTAACACATCCAAATGTCTTACAGTAGTATTTAAGCCAGTCTTTCCATTAGGATCAGGAATTTCTTTTTCATGTAAAGTTCCTTCTTCCTTTCTTATCTCAAAATTGTCCTTCATTAGACAATGATAATAGCAATTAGTTTACTGGTCTGAAGTACTTTTTACTCAGCAGTCTTGCCTGGAGAATAATAGCAGTAAATATTTCTTGTGATTGCCTTCATTTATCCAAACCTGATAAATCAAAGTATTTCGATGAAAATGAATCTTCCAATTCTTTCTGTCTAACTAACTGAATTATTTTCTTCCTGGAAAGACAATCTTCTGCTTCATGAAGACCATGCTGGTCCCAGCCTGGACTTCATGCTCTTGGCAACTCTTCACTCAGACCTTAAAGTCAGGCAATATTATTGGCCTTTGCTGCTGTTGTCATTGCTTAAGACCTAATTTAAAACATCCATTGCTGGCCACATATTTTTAGACAGAATCTTACCCTGATGCTGTCATCCTTTTCTTCATTTCTTTTCCATCCAACACATTAGATAAGTGTGTAACTGTAAATATGAATATAGCGTCACTGAAATCCACAAGGCTACTTATTTGATTACAGGTTTGGGTGGCTTTCTGCATGTTTGGCAATAGGCTTGGCAAGAGAAATATGTGAAGTCTGCCACTAGACAGTACTGTAATGCAGGTAACAAAGAATACAGGGAAAGGTGGAAAAGGAACTGAATTTTTGTCCTGGAATATGAAAAATGTGGAGCAGCAAATCAGTTTCTCAAGTATGAAAGAAAGTCCAGTAAAAGAGGTAAGGAAATATACTTTATTTTATATTTCTAAAATATCAGCAAAGGTTATTTTTTCACATGAGAACTGTAATACTGGAAACCAGCTATTATAGTTAGGGCTGAGCATATTGGTGGCAGAAGGTAACATAAGAACATAAGTTTTCACCCAGTAATAAGTATGATACTTCATTCCATTAATCACTCTTGCAGCTGCTGCTAACATAGGGGAGAGAAAATTTAGGGATGTTGCTTTAGCCACTGTTGATTACATAACAGTAGATAGCAAAAAATAATTACAGATAATGTAACAGTGTGTGTTCTTATAGAATCATATGCAAAACTAGTAAAGCTGAACTAATTTCTACATAAATCCCAAGAGAGCAGTAACTTCCATAGAAAAAAGCTAAAAAGAACATAAGTAGTTTTGCAGGAACAAGTTTTCTTCAATTAATTGTCTACCAAAAACAGATTGAGCATCTTTGCCAAGCTATTAGCATATTTTCCCCTCTATTTTTATCCAGGAAGGCTCTGTTCCTCTGTAGGCTCTGTAGACTTAAGAAAAGTGGTTTGCTTTTGAATAATTTTATAGTTGTGGTAGGTTGCTCCACTGTCATGGCCCACTTGCTTTAGTCACTATACTACACTCCAAATTGGTAAAGAGTAATTTTATTCTGTTCCGTAATTCAATTATATTTTATTTGCTGAGATCTGTAGTGGTGTGCATGTGGCTAAAGTGCAAGGTATTATGAAAAAGAAAGGGAAAAAATCAGTTCCAATTTTGAAAGTAATACAAATGTCATTAAGATTTTGTATTTGATCTCAATATGTTTATTTAAGATTTTCTTTTGTTTGGTTATTTTAGGAGAAGTAAATATATTGTTAAAATTGATTTCATGTTATAATTGGCTTTAGTGATTTGACCTCTAAAAGATGCCATTTATTTGATAAGACATGGTGCTCTACTTGAGTAAATATCAGTTGATATATCCATTATTTAGATCCTGCAGAAGGTTATACACATTATATTTATTTATCAACAACAAAACTGCCTGTATCAATGGTAAACAGAAGCAGCTTGATTTCATGCTCCAGATTGGAAAACAACTTCAAAATGCTGATTATGCCAGAGCTACCTTTTCTGACACCCTGAAAGCTCTTATTTCATTATCACCACCTGCCACTGCTATTGTAGATTCGTAGGTGGAGATGAAAATTGTAACCAGTGAATCTTCCCATATTCTAATGAAAAAGTAACTATCAAAATTATGCACTACTGAAGGAAAAAAAAATAATTAAGCAGGGCTTCTTTCTAGCATGTCCAGATTCAGCTGAGTACAACAAAATCAGTATCCACCCAGGAACAGGCTCAAGCTTACTGGTATTTTGCCCCTTTCTGCCAGAGGCAACATGAAAGCAACAGAATGGCTGAGAAAAACTTGTACAAAAAGGAGCTCAAATCCCTTTGACTGCTGTAGGTGAAGCTGTATTGGACCGCAGAGGTGTGGGTAAACTTCAGGGCGTCGGACCAGAAGCCTTTCAAACTGAAGTGGCCAGAAAGAGAGATGGCCAAAGAGCTACATTTTTCTGTGCTTATACTTGGAGTTTGTAGTTTGTTGTGTGTTTGTGTTGTTAATATAGACACTGGTA
Source organism: Eurypyga helias (assembly GCF_000690775.1). Taxonomy (NCBI): domain Eukaryota; kingdom Metazoa; phylum Chordata; class Aves; order Eurypygiformes; family Eurypygidae; genus Eurypyga; species Eurypyga helias. Next base: position 213,228 of record NW_010257210.1, read on the forward strand.
CCATTCAAAGCTGGCATAAAACAGGCGAATCAAGCTAAGACATACAGCCAGCTAAAATCCTCTCTATTTTCTTTCTAATTGTGGGGAGAATGCTTTATCATCTGACAGACTTTTGAGAACAAAAAACTGAATTGGCCTGGCTGCCTTACTTAGGTTTCCTTCTGGGCAGCCAAATCCATTTCATAAAAACTGCACCCTCCGATACATCCATTTGCCCCATCACAAATAAACAGATAGAGAATTATGTCACATCTTCATCTTAGATTTTTGTCTTTGAGGCTCTTTCTACATTCCTACTGCCATGTGCACCGCGAAGTGCTGATGTAATGCTGGAACCATATTCATAAGAACTATTAGACCTTCAGATTTAATTAACAGCTAATTAACAGCCCTTCTGGCCTTTGTAGTTAATACTATGCCAAATTCAAGGAATAATTTGGATAGGTAATTACGAATGCTATTTAAAAATAATGAGTTGAAGCATCTACAAGATTCTACCTTGACAAAAATGTGATTGCTAAAATTGTCACTGACTAATACATATTTGGGAGGAGAAGACAGCATTTAAAAAGAAAAAAAGTGTAATTCCCATTGTCCACAAAAGAAATGAGAAAGAAATTCCTAAGATCTGCAAAGAAAAGAATATGAAATGGAAGAAGGGGGAAAAAAAGTAATTTCTTAGAAATCCTTTTTAATGGATGAAAATATGCAGTATCCAATGCCAGTTGCCAGGGACTGGGCTTTGCAGCATGCTGGGGGTGATTGTCTCACTGCAAGGCATATTACAAGATTGGGGGCTAAGTAGTCACTGTCATACACAATTCAATGTTATAGCAATTTATATTTAATCTGTACAGCCTTGAAAAGTTGTTATTTAGAAAGCCAAATGTATTCTTTCATAATCTGGCTTTTCAGTCTGCTTTCCATTCACTCATTCCCATAAGTCACCATTTTCTCTTTATATTATAAGGTTACACTAACATCCTTAATGTCACAGTATTTGAAGCAAAACATTTATGAAAATGAATGGTTGCATAAGTAGTGGTAAATGTCTAAAGTACCTAGAGGGTGGTTAAAATACAGCATAATTGTACACAATACAAAGGTGTAAATCAGTCTCATATTTTTGTTGCCTTTTAACAAAAGCCACAGGTTATTGTTGCTAGAGTTGCTTGGGCTTGAGATGACCTCTAGGGGTCACCTGATACTTCCTCTTATAAAGCACAGAGTTTATTTAATTATTTCTAAATCATCCCAAGAAATTAAAGACTTCTTGAACAGTTTTTCATTTTAAGCTCGTGGTGGCACACTCTGTTTTGTATACGAACTCTGATTTGTTCAGATATTACAGTGTCTTTCCTAGTGCGTAACCTAAATTTTCCCTTCTACATGTTAAATGAGTTCCTCGGTCTTCTTTGATTAATCCAAAAAATGGCCTACTTTATGACATGCCTTTAATTATTTGTAGACAGTTCCTGTTATGTCATTTTCCTCTGTATGGCGCTTGCTTAACTCTATAATCCCACACAGGTCTTGTTTCCCAAACATCTCCGTTCAGCTACAGACTACCCAGCTTCCTTGGCCAGAGGAATTCTTTCAAATACTGTGTCCCTAGACAATTCTCCGATCTTTAATCACTGTTGAGTACTGCATAGCCATCTTGCTCAGTATTTCAGCTGTGCTTTTCCAGGATGAATGAAAAATAACAGCAGAGCGCAAAGGCAACCCTACAAACAAGGAGGAGGTAAAGGCCAATTTCAGGGGAAAATTAAGAGCGATGTCAAGAGGGGCAGCAGCCAGGAGAGGCCTGAAATTCTCTCCCCTGGTTTACTGGTGTCATTCAGGTGGAATCACAAAACAGCAAGAGCTGATCTTGTTCTGATGAGCCCAGGAGTGTGTATATTACCGTCTTTCTTGCATGCAAGTGTTCCCATGATTGGAGGCAGGGTCTTTAGACCATCCCCTTTGCAATAAACGGCCTTATGGTACAACATTCCAGTATCTAAATGCAGAAAAACAACACATTTCTCTCTTCTGCAGCAGTGTGAAATATTAACATATGAATTTATATTTGATCCTGGGGAGAGAATTAAAGGTCATTGTACCTTTGCTTTGCATTTGTTATGTAGCAATCCCTTCTGGCCCTAGAAGATAGTCATTTTATGAATCATTAATGTCTTTTTGTATTTTTGCAATGTATGTTTTGTCTTTGATTACTTCCTAAAATTTGAATAGGTTTTTTTTCTTAAAATGATTAAAAAAAAAACCATTTTTTTTATCCAGTGAATATTCTATAACTCTAAAATTTATTTTAACTCTGATTCATTGCAAGAAACAGAAACCACAAATATTTAATGGAGGAAATATTCTGGAAAAGTTTAATTTAGACATAGACAGATCTTTGTTTTGAATTTTTAGTCAAAACAAAATAGTAGCATTGTAGTTTAAAAGCCTACTGCACTCATTTGCATGTGGGATCGGTCTTCAGGCCAGGCTGGATGAGGCTTTGAGCAACCTGGTCTACTGGCAGGTGTCCCTGCCCATGGCAGGGGAGTTGGAACTAGATGGTCTTTAAGGTCCCTTCCAACCCAAACCATTCTGTGACTTCATGATTCATAGACATAATAGTCCATAGTCTAGTCACTCCTCTAATTCACCAGGGTATTTGTTCAGAAGGAGTTTCATACTGTAGTGGAAGACAGACCTTGAGGGACTCTACCTTTCTGGGAAAACACAGATCCTGTGAGAAAGTCACTGATTTGGAAAAATAATGGGGTTTTTAATGTCAAAAATGTGGGGTTTTGACTTGGAAAAAGAAGAAATTATTCAAATAGAATGTTTTGGGGTTTGTTTTACTTACGCAAAACACACAATTCCAGGAAGAAATGCTTCAACTATATTTTCCAAATGAAAATCAAGTATTTTTAGTGGAACATGTTAATTATGAAGAAAACAAATCTATCAATAAGTTAGGATATCCAAATAGGCTACCTAGTAATGATACTGTGTATCTTTTGATTCTCTTCTGACTTTTTTTCTAATCACTCTACTTTATAGCGCATCTATCAATCTGTTAATAATATATAGACAACTTTTACACTGCAGGGTCTCAGAAAAAGGCCGTTTGTATTTAGTATTTGAATAGTGCCAAAATATTATGGCCACCATTGCAATACATAATTATTTGCAGCAGGGTCTTTGATACCCTTACCAATAGTCAGTATTTAGATTTTTTTTTTAACACGCATATGCATCTTAGAGTACCATTACAAATACATTTGAAGCCACATATTTAGTGTCCATATACACTCTGCATGCATACAAATGCATTTCTGAAATCAAGGAAAGTTGCCTTTCTCTTCAAAGCTGATCATCTCATGATAATTTTGGACTAACTATACTGTCCAGCTCCAAATTTATTTTCTCAACTAGCCTTCTATCTCTAACTCCCTGTGAACAATTTATTCCTTCCTCTGTGGGCTGTAAGTTTTAAAAACAGTACATTTACGGAAAAAATAATAGAACAAAACAACCCTCATGATTTCATGCTTTCTTTTTCTACATGAAGACAGCCAACCAGCCAAGCCAGGTATCTCTTTACTCCTAAATTTCAACACTCTGTTATTGCTTCCCTTCTCCCAGTAAAAACATGCACACTAACATTCACACACATTCACTTCATGGGTCCCTGTTCAGTTATCCAGTTATTAGGAGGAAAATACTGTTCTACGGTTCTGAGGTAGTATTCCAGTTCATACATTTCTTAGTCAGGATTAATAGCAGATTTTCACTCTATTTCATTGCTTTGCTTTCTGATCTTACGTTAGATTTTATCTATTCATTCATCTCTTTATTTTCTTTTTCTAGTTAGTCAAAGGTAGAATAGCCTTTGTGGTCACCGGAATAAAATTGATCTATGTATTTTGCTAAATTTCTTTTAAAGATTTCAAAAATCATTAACCTACTTGAAACCAGATTATACTTTATACTTATGTGGGTATTCCATATGGAAATATTAAAGAGGCTTCAAACCAGATTCCAAATGATCTTTTAGAAATAAGTTTTGTATCTTTTTTGCATCAGTTTGGGTTGTTATGCCTCCTTACTTGGGGCCCTTTTAGTGAAACAAAACCGAAAAGCCTCAAACCTGTACTGTCTCAGGAACACCCTTGTGCTGTCTTGGACTCTCAGAGAAACTGTCTTTACAAATACTCCATTTTTATAACCACCACCAGTAATTGCCTAGCTCACTTCTTGACACCTTATTGAGAGGCAGGTTAAGGTGGTTTGTAGTTACTTCTTTTCTCTTCCAGGATATTTAAGCTATTAGAAGTGTTTGTCCTGTACAGCAAGATCCCATCCTCTGAGTGCTGACCTAGAGCTGAAAATAAAGCCAGCTTGCAGGACTGGCAGTAGATTCCCCATGAGACTTCCCTGCTTAAAACAGCATTCTGTTAGCTTTCTGTGTCCGAAACACAACTACTTCCTTTCTCTTCCCCATTTTAAACGTAAGTCCCTGCTTCTTACCCAAACTAACAAAGCTGCTTCATCTATCTTCAATTAGTGTATTCCTGTTGTCCTGATTTGTAACAGCACTGCTGGAAGTGTTACAGTCTCTGTCAAGTTTTTTATCATAAGAATTATGTACATATATTTTACCAAGTGCATAGACTTCATTGCACTCTTAGTTTTCTTTAAGGACCTTGCACAGCACATAATTCCAGTAACGGACTTCTGCAACTCTTGTGTGCAGGTCTCCCTCTCCCTTGTGTCTTTTCTGACCTCTACATTCACCCTTAGCCAGCTAGCTATAGGGTCTTTTGGCATCTCATTTTGGCAAGAATAATTTACTAGTAAAAATTTCTAACACGTTTTTTGTTTATCTATTGGATTCACAATATGATTCTGCCTGCTTACAGTAAACATACCAAAACAATTATTTTACCTTAATATCTGAACATTATTAGGTTTATGTTTACTTACAATAACCCGTGATAGGGAGTCTATCTGCTCATTCCCTATTCAGGAAATTCAAAATCAATGTCTTTGGCTCTGAGAAAGGATTGTAAAAGCAGTCCTGTTAAATATTTTAAACCATTTTATCTTGCTTTTTATTAAAGAACACTTCCCTACTTGCAAACAAGAATTAATTTTATCTTGCTCTGACTTTCTAGATCTTTCGATAGAGTATCAACCGGTAAGGGCATGGATATCAGCAAAGCAGTTCAAATTAGCAAATACTTATCTCTAACAAAGAGTCACGTTATTGTACTACAGAATTTGTCGGCTCTGTGAAATAAAAAAAAATTAGCACAAACTTTTGGAGAAGTTATTTTAATAATCAGGATATAATATTTTAAAATTCTACTAAAAAGAAGTGGCTTCAACTTATTTTCAGAAATAAACTTCATAGCTAAAGAACAATAATTTTCTATGACTAAAAATCCCCAGTATGAAGCTAACCAAATGTTTATTCACAATTAATTTTAAGTAGACATTTCCTCCCTTTTTTTCAATAGATTGCATTTTCCCTGAAAATAAGTGTAACATTGGTTGTCAGTAGGAAAAATCACTGTTAGAGGCCATTTTGTTAAAAATCTAGGTCTATTTTGCCATGGTAATCAAAAAGCAGTGTGTTGATACTTACCCGTGGTTTCAGCCTGGGAAATCTGGGATGAAATTAACTCTATGGATGTGATAACTGGTTTCTTTATTTAAAATGGTCTTTTTTGCTACAGATTAAGATGGTCCTTTTCCAGAAATAATTGAACCCTCCAATTTCTGAAATCTCATTTGTAGAAGACATTTCCGTTACTTTACACAGAGATGACTCATGTCTGGAGTCTGTGGTCGTGAATGTTTCTGCCTACAAGTGGTTTCCACAATAGTAAGAAATGCCCCAAAGTACCTAATTTTAAGATACATATAGATACAAAATCAAGCATAGGAAATCAGATCTAATTCTAGCCAGGAATGGAAACTTCATCTTACTACCCTACTGTTCAGATTTTTTGCATTCAGACAAATATGATAATGGTAGACTTTTCCATGAGTCCAGTTAACAAATAGCCCTGCTCATCTGAAATTACTGAACACCCACTAGTTGAATCGCTGCTGCTCAGCCTAAGCCTCTGCCAGGTTAGGAAAACCACGTGGTGTCCACCATTCTTCATCTTTTAGGACCTGTAAGTTTCGCTCTAGCATCACATCAGCTAAGAGAACCAGGTCCACAAATCAACTGCAATGGATGAAGTGCACAGGACAGTATGATGGCACCCAGAAAATTCTGAAGCCATTCACAAGAACAAACCCTTTGACAGGATTGTCCCATTGCTTTAAAAGAGAAAGTAAGCTGCCTAGTTTCTTAGAAGAAGAATCATGGCCACCAGAGCAGCTCCTCACAGGCATCTACAGACTCCACGAATGAAGTGCTGGACCAAGCTCTGATCACTGTGATCGGCACACCAGCATACTTTGCTGATCTATTCAAGGAAAAATACAGGGAATTTTTAAGAAAGGATTCTATTTCTGGTATCCACACATACCATCACTGACAGCATTTGGCCTCAACATACACATCTAAGATTTTGGAACTTTAAAAAATATTTGCTAAAACTCATTAAATGGATCCCTGTCCCTTCTAACTAGATCCCCATTACTAAAATAAGTTGTTCATCTGCCTTCAGGAAAAGACATTCATCAGACCTTTTGAAACACACAGTGGCTCACACAGCCCTCAAACCAGGACTGCTGGTCAACAGTCCTTGCTTCTCACACCCCAATTCTGCCCAACCTGTAACATCCACAGAAACATTAACTGAAGAAATGGCCCATTCGTGGCCATGAGGGAGGCAAAATTTTTCTCCTTATAGTGACAGATCTCTCTGACAGAACAGACTGTGAAGTGTCCTAACGTACATTCCTTCTGTGACAGAGGTGAATGGTCCAGCACTTTGTTTATTTTTATCTTTACTTGCCTGGTCCAGTCAGGATGCAGGGTAGCCAAACTTTGATTCCAAAACAAGAGCAGGGCAAGAGCATCAGGTACCACTGCTCAGCTGATGACAGCATGCGTGTCAGGTGCATCTTGCTCACCACTGACACAGCCATGACACCTACTCAGCTACAGGGGGTCAGACCTTGAAGAAAGGGTTGCCAGCTGGAGAGGCATCCAGGCAAGATGAAGGTGAGAATGACTGAATGGGAGATGCACCTCATGCTGAAATCATGCAGATCTTCCCTGTCAAAATAGCACAACAATCTGGGTTTACACTGGCCTCCTCACAGAGCTTCTATATTTCTAAAAATGCCCTTTCTTTCACCGTCTTGCTAAAAAACTTCATCCTTTCCTAGGACTTGCTAGTTGTTACACACTTGCTTCTTCATGCAGAGCTGCTATAGTCTGCAATATGTTCCAATCAATAGAAGTAATGAAGTTTATGTCAGGTATAGAAACCGGCTAGCACTTCTACCACGCTCTGCCATCATCACATCGGGCTCATGCTGACACCCTTAACTTGTTCCTCCTCTGGCTTAGCAATTCCATTAAAGTATTGGTCCTAACTCAGAAAGCTGTTAATGGATCACATCCCACCTATACTAAAGATCTGATTTCAATTTACAAATGCAGATCACAAAATCCAAGACAAAGTGAGTTGGAACCGTGCAGAAAGTCTTGTTAACTGAAGGGATAAAGATGTGGAGATCCAAAGTATTGGAAAAGTTTAGACAAATCCATAACCAATGTCAGACATTTTAAGGAAATATTGCCAAAACATCTGCTTTGAAAATACCTGTTCATGTTCAAACAAAAATGGCACTCACAATTTAGATGTAAATTTTATATTGCATTAACATTAAAAGATGAAAAATAAATGTTTTGAAATCGTCATTTACCTATTTACAGTCTAAATCTTTGGAATTCTATTCAGGAAGCATCACAAAATGTTCATGTTTTCTCCTGATTCAGGCTGGAACTAAACTTTTGTATTCTGTTCAGTCTTTCTCCGTATGGGCTACATCAAATCTATATGAACACCAGACTGCATCTATGAGATTTTATTGAAAAAGTGAAGCTGTGGGAAGAAGCAGAAAGTATTCAGTTCAAATCAGAATAGCTTTTCAAACTTTACCCTGAGATGTGCTGTTGAATTGATGCTTAGGGTTCCCCAACATTAATTTGGCAGGACTAATTAACTAGAATCAGTTATACATACAGAAAACTATCTCTAAGAGCTTGTAAGCATTCCTTTCACCTCTTACAGTTGCTGTTAGTAATTCATAGAAAAACTTAACCCTGCTGCCCTTTCTCGCACATGTAGCAATGTGTTCCAAGTCAGCGCTACACTGGGGTTGAGTTGAGCCAATCCAGCTGACCCTTTACACATCACTGAGCTTGCTGGTTACCTCCATGCCACAGCGGCGCTTGCTGTAGACCAAGGCGTGTCGTCAACACTGTAACCACGCCAACCATTGGTGAATATGATCAATTACTTCTTGAAAGATCTGCAGCTTAGCACTGGTTTAAGACCTAATCAAAGCTCTGAGGGACGTACACTCAAAAGACCCTCAAACAGAATTTATTTTGGTGCACAAAGCCATCTATGCTTGAAGTTCTGCATAAGCTCATGCAGTTGGACATGCCAAACAAAAGGGCCAGTGAATTAGCTTTCTACACGCAGCCAGTGTGAGGTCTCTGAGAAATTTAGACTGTGGACTTGTACGTGTGCTAGGAAAGTTTGCCTCGCCGAGGTACTGGGTCTGCAGCTTCTACATTATTCGTCTGCGTTCTTCCTCTTGCAGAGGCTGAAAATCACTGTGAGGCTCGCCACCGTAAATTGGCTGTGTAAAACCGTACCCAGAGAGTGACACTCTTAATTTTTCTTTCACTTTTTTATTAAGCCCTTTATTCTACAGAAGACGGAAAAAGCGGTCCTCCTTGAGGCTTGATAGCTCCAACGGCAGGATCAGGGCCTGGGGCGCCTGGCCGGCTGGCGTCTTGGATGGGTCTGCTGGGAGCGGGCCAGGGACATGCAGCCCGCCTTAGAAACCGCATGCGCCCGACCATCACTTTACCTGCCCTAACAGTAACATTTTTTGACTTGGTAAAACGTTTCTTTTAGCCTCCGCTGGCTGAGCTTGTCAGATAATGTGCTCAGCCGTCAAGTGTGTAACTTCTCGGGGAAGCGGCGTAAGAGATAAGAGCCGCCATGGGGGACTGAAAGTGCAACGCCGTCCTCTGACATTTTGGAAAGTTAAATTACAGGGGCGTTATCTCTTGTGGTTTATTTCCCTTATTAGACAGCGCGGGTGCTGCTGAATGGGATGCAGTTACCGAAGTAAACAATCCCGTGGGATGCTTACGGGCTCGTATTAACGCAGGA
>NW_010257211.1:0-13865 GCF_000690775.1 Eurypyga helias
TGCTGACCACACTGCTCTGGATACAACCAGGGATACGGCTGGCTTTCTCAGCTGCCAGCACACAAAAAGTTTTTTATCCACCAGTACCCCGAAGTCCTTCTCCTCAGGGCTGCTCTCTATCCATTTTCCACCCAGCCTGTCCTTGTGCTTGGGATTGCCCCAACGCAGGTGCAGGACCTTGCACTTGGCCTTGTTGAACTCCATGAGGTTGGCAGTGGCCCACCTCTCCAGTCTGTCCAGGTCCCTCTGGATGACATCCCTTCTCTCCAGCATGTCAACTGCACCGCACAACTTGGTGTCATCAGCAAAATTGTTGATGATTTATCATATTATTTTTTTCTAACAGGTTTCACGCATTTGTGTTCTGCTATCAGTATTACCTTCAGTACAAGAAATACTGGAAACAGAACACGAATGCTCCTAATTGAATCAGCTTCTTTGTGCAGACTAATCTTAGGAGGTAAAATACCTAATTTTTAGAGTCCAACAAACATTGTAAAAAATCCTCTGTGAATTTCTGCCTGAATTAATTTCTGTGATACACACTTCTCTCTGAAAAATCAAGACACTAAGGTTTCTGCTAGAAATTTTTTTATGACACACTTATTACTGTTAGCAGTAGTAGTTTTAATGATGCAAATATTTTCACTGAGATGTGCTTGGTTTTTTACCCAGTCAAGTAAAGACTGTATTAAGACTTTGAAGTTTCTCTGACCAGTTGCAAATAAGTATCCTGCTAAAACACAAGAAAGAGAAAAATCACAATATCTACACAGACTTAACAATAAAAAATAAAATAAAATTAAAAAAAGGCAGAAATGTTTGTCAAATCATTTCAGATAGCAAATAAATTTGAGAAGGCCATGATCTACTGGGGAGTAGAAGGAAGCTGTTTTGTCAGATAAATGATTTGTTGTGAATTGTTCTGTTATCTCTGTTCAAGGGGAATGAGCCTTGATTCTGGAAGGTGCTGAGCCAGTCCTGCCAGTGTCTAAACCATCTCAAGTCCCATTGTGGGTAAGTATCCATTTCTTTCACATACAGAGTGTTTTTGATGAGATGTGGCACAATGTCCAGACCAGAGGAAAAGAAATCTGCATTTTTTTCCCACATCCACCAAGGGTCTGCTTCATGACCTTGGGCAAATCACTTATCCTCTCTGGACAGCAGTAGCTCCATCTGAAAATTGGGCATGATGCTATATTTTTAAAGCTCTTTTGGACCCAGGATGAAAAATTGCTAGACGTTATTATTATTATTATATTTCATTGCTGACATCTATTACTGAGTATGTATTTCACAATGACAGCTATCACAGTATGTATATTTCTATAATGACAACTATCACAGCATGTATATTTCTGGGATGACAACTACCATATTAGAGTGTGTATATTTTTGGAATTAAAGTTATAACAGCATACATTGTTCTAAAGCTATAACACTAATTGTCATATACTTTTCACAAATACAGTGTGTTATTCTAAGTCGTCAGATTGTACTTCTTGTTTTATTTTATCTATACATAATATATGTGTACATAAAGTGTAATATATATTCCATGTTGCCTGACATCCATCAAATTGCCCTGTCCTAATAAAGCACTTGTACAAACCAATCTCTAGTAAGAATGTGTAGAAATGCATGTAATATGAAAGACTTTTAATAGCTAACAATTCAGCGTGGCAGTATCAATGAAATCTTTCACAGCATATATTAGACAGTTAAACATTGCAATCTACTCCTCACACTGATATCTAATAAGTAAAGAAAATGCCAAGATCAGTCAAAAGCTATGAAGGTTTTTTTCTTCCTTGTTTTCTTGCCAAAATTTAGATATATTTTTAAAAGAGTATTCATTATATAGTCAGAAGAAGAAATCATATATCTGTAAAATAAAAAAAAAGGAATTGTTCTCTCCTAGCAGTGCAGTTCATGTTAGGATTATAGCCACATGACTGCTTGATAGCAGAATGTTTGCTTACATTTCAAATTTAAAATTACTTATACGCTTTGATGTACTCTGAATTATTTTTAAAATAAAAAAGAGCAATGTTTACATATTTAAAATTCTTAGAATTATAATATACATATTTCATCAGCTGTTAGAAAAAAAATCACTTGTTAACAGAGCAAGTTTCATATTGAAGAAGGACTAAACTGTACCACCAAGAATGTCCTTTTGCCATGGATAAGCTCAGAGTTGGAGCTTATTCAAGGCCTAGGTTATAGCTTGAACAAATATCTACAGTGTCCAAAATTCATGTGGGAAATTTTGCCAATTAAACTAAATGTTTTTAATAAAATGAGGCAGAAGTTCCAGTATTCGTGGGTCCCTAAAATGAGAATAATGAGGCAGGCAAACACAAAAATACTGTTCAATAGAAAGTATAGGATTTTATACTCTTAAAATCTTTAGTTGGTTAAAAGCATGAAAATTTATGTATTTTTTTAAGCCTAATTTCATTTACTCAAGTTTAAAATATTGATTCTTTGGCCTTTCAGTTATTCAGAACAAACCATTTTAATGTCAAGGACTTTTAAAAGGGACTTTATTCCAGCCACTCAAGCTATTAATGCCAGTTTCTTCAGCTTTAATAGGTCTGAAATCTTGCAAACTATGATATTAATTTCTAGCTACCTGCTAGTTATTTTTCCCAATGACCTCCACTGTCTGAGATACCAGCACTCTAATTCAATTTGAGCTCATAACAAAGCAAATGTTGGAGCATGATGGAGTCTCGACAACTTGTTTCCTGAAAACATCTGCAGAGAGTTATGGTTACTCTTTACAAACCCACAAAACAACTTGTTGCCTCTATTAAGCAGCTTGGCTCATACTTTTGACAATAATGTGGGACTTCACTATCTGTTCACGCTTATCTGATGATATATTGCTGGTTATATGGCAGTAATATCACTTGGGGTTTTGTGTATATGGGTGCTGCACCAGTGTTCCTAATTATATGCTCTCAACACTGCCTCTTAAATATTGAAACCAATATAATGAACCAAATGATTGCCTCCTGCTCACAGACGTGAAAAAAACACCCTGGCCGAATTGTGAAGAAAAGTATTACTTTCCGTTGTACCCATAAGAAAAAAACATGTTTCACCCAAGGCACAGCCTTGTACTTATTAGTATTAGTTCCAGAACCACTGCTAAGTCAAGTATTTTGAGATGCTAGTCCATGAATAATAATGCCAGAGAAGTACAATAATTAATAGAACATGAGGATATTCCCTAAAGAGCATGAGCAGCACTGCAAGAGGTATGCATGCTTCTCCTTTGAAATTTGTCTGCTACGGCCTCTTGAACTTTGATTTTGAAAGGTGGGGAAGAGGTAAAATGAATTACACTTCATTAGCAATGTCGAGGAAGATGGAGCCCTCTCTTCTCTAGAGAAACAGCCTTTAATTGTTAAATTCCCAGAATTCCCCAGTGCACATCAAGCTGGATTCACTCTCATGCTCCGGCTGAGTGCAGGTGATGGTTTTCATTAGCCATTCTTTCTCTTGACCCTGATGTCATCATTGTTATTGTTATTTATTAATTTAAAGTGCCTCATTCTCCCCTGGATTGCAGGCATTTCATGCAAAACTCATATCCGCTAAGCAAATATTAGCATAATGGCAGCAAAACAAACTTTTCAAGAATGTTTTGTATCAATTTATCACTGACGGATCGACATCCCTGGAGGTTCAGGTCTGCTTAGTCTGCTAGCAATTACAACAGAAACAAGCTCCCATTGCACATACCTCTTACCATTCTGACTTTAACCTTGACCTGGAAAGGGCATTTTCTAGGGGTGAGACAATGTCTTAACCTATTCATTGCTTTTCTTGCCTTTTCAGACAGATGGAGGAAAAATCATTCAGTTAGTGATGATCTTAGCAAGCAACAGTATATTAGCCAGAATGAAGAGTAATTCAGGGTAGTGGGAGAAAGCAGCATATACACCAAGTCATGAATTTCATGTTTTTCTTCACCCACTGGGGCACACAGTTTGGCAATGCTCATTCACTTATCATATTTAAGGGAGACAGTATTTTTTTGCTCTGGGCTTTTATATCCCCTTAAGGGGACAAGGGAGAAATGGGACCCCCTGCAGCTTTTGTTTTGTTTGTTTATTTTCCAAAAAGTATGTAAGAGTTTTCTATAGAGCCTCTTTTGAAACAATGAGTGGTTCATTGGTGATGAGTGCATTCTCTGGCTCCTTGTGCTTCCTGTTTGTTTAGCTTCCTTGAAGCAGCCCTGAGAAAACCTTGGGGTTTATTCTCACACAAGTGCTTGGAATAAAGAAGATATGGGAGGAATAAGTGTGATTTCTGTTGGATTTTTTTCTTTGATCCCTTTTTTTTTGAGTTGTATGTTCTGAGATGTGCGTCTCCTAATTCCCAGTGTGCAAAGCCTTTTTCCTGCAGTTCCATCAAGGAGAAGTCTTGTGAATGGCCTTAAATTCCTAGAGAAGTTACCATGACTTCCAAAGGTACATGCAGAAGGATGCAGGACTGCTGCAGCCATTTATTCTCAAATTCTTCTATTCACAATCTACTCTGGAGTTTTTACATGTTGCAATGGTATGAGAAGCCCTTTCATATAACTAAGTGGAGAATTCACTCTGACTTACCTCTGCCTTTAAAAAGTATACCTGATTTCTTCCAAGAGAATGGGTTGTCTCAAGTGTGTCTCTCTTGCTACTCTGACTGACGCTGTGTGGTCAAGGAAAATTCACTATCCCATCTGAGATTCCCTGTATATACTTGGGTATTTAGTTCCTTCTGACATCCGCTGTTCAGTCAGTCCACTTTCAGTTTCCATTTACGTAACACATGCTCATCCATGGATCTTGGAATACCTCCCATTATACAGGAATTCCTATGGAAATATTTGCTAAGTCAGCAAAAGGTAAATATAAAATATCTTGGTAACTTGCCATCTCTAGCTCTCCAGTTGTCTGGTTGTCTGCCCCTGAGTCCAAAACAATGATCACACTAATGTTTCTGGGGCTATTGCAAGCTGGTTTAGTTAGAAATTATTGCTTTTTTTTTTTTTTAAACACAAATGTATTAAAAAAAAAAACAACCAAAAAAACCCCTAAACAAATGTGCACACACCCTCCCTCCCCAGCAAAATTCATCTTTCTCTTTTTCATGCTTCCTCATCTCTACAGCTAAGTATAGTCCCAAGAAATATTGAACAACAAGCTGTATGCTTAAAAGAAGCAAAATTCTCATTTTACCCAAGTAAGAAGTAGAAAACATTAACATTTGGATTTGAATGTGCCCAGGCTGCTCCAGCAGCTTGGCAACCAGAATATTATGCTGCCTAGAGAATCAGAGACCATGGAAAATAATTGTAAAGATAAGTACTTGGTGCAAAGAAGGGTTATGTGGAAGCAAGAGTGAAGAAATCTACATTAGGAGACCAGCTGTGCATTAGGTGTATAATACAATACAGAATGACATAAATTACCATAGCAAACAAATGGACACTTAAGAAGCTGCACATAGGGGAATATGCATTAAAGGACTTGGATTCCAGGCACTGTTTGCTTTCTTGCTTCTTGTTTGTGGAGTTTTAGGGGTTTTTTTGTTTTGTTTTGTTTGCTTGCTTGCTTTTCAAGAAAAAAAACACCAAACCCAAACAAAACAACATAAAATCACCAAATCAAACCACAACAATCCCTTCACACACATATTTGCAGTTTGTTTTATAGCATAATACAGGCACTTCTTTTTTTTTTAATCCTATATTCTTTACCTCTGATTTTTCTATTATATGGTACATTTTTTCTCAGTGAAGGAAATAGCATTGGATTGTTGAAGTCAATATATGTTAGAACAAATAGCTCTAGATCCTGACATTCCTGGGGAAAAAATTCCAATACTTTAACCTGGAGACATTCCACAGCCTGGAATGACTTTGAAATCATACGAAATACTAAACCACAAAATGGGGATGGTTATAACAGAACATTCCAGGTCAGATTAAAAGAATGATTTAGGAATAGGTCAAATCAAAAACTGGTACGTATCCTGTGTGATATACAGAGTTACTTAAACAAAACATAAATAGGAATAAATATCTTTCATATTCTTAGAAGTTTAAGGTATGTAGAAACATTATTTAAAAAAAAAAAAATCAGAGTCGGAATAACTTTGTGTATTTAGTTAATTAAGAGCTAGCTTTTATTTACCTTCAAATATGGACAATGATGTTTGCATCTTAGGTAATCTTTCCTTACAGCCAGTGAACAGAATTATGTTCTTCACAGCATGTTTTAGATCCCTGCTTTAGAATGAAAGTAATCATGCTTTGGACGTGATTGCTTCTCTCCATTTACTATAGAGAGAGTATGCAGTGACTAGCTTAGATGAAAATGTCTTCTCTGTGTATATCTATTTAAAGTCCAATGAATCACACCTGAAACTGAATTCACAAGACACTAAGTCCTTTGAATTCTTTATATAAAAAAATACAAACCACTGCCTTACTTCCAGTTTAGCTGCATATATTGTGCAAAAATGATTGGTATCCTTCTTATTCAGCGGTCCTGTGTCCTCCCTTTCCCAAGAAAAGAATGAAAAAAGGGTGAATGGGATCTCTTACCAATCAATGTGCAGGATATCCTACTTTCCATGCAATATGTTAGGACACTCTGTGCTAGCCGAGATTAACATGCTTTGTGAATTGACAACATTATAAGCTGTGAAACATTACCATATGCTTGAAAGTTACATTGGGATTTCTGTGAATAGTTGTTTGAGTGGGATTCTGGAAAAGCAATAGTAAAATAGGTGGTGATAATATCTGTGTATACAACTTTGCAAATTGTAGTATTCCTTTCCATCGTCGTTGTGGTTTAACCCTAGCCAGCAACCAAGCACCATGCAGCTGCTCTTTCACCTTCTCCTTCCCATTGTGATAGGGAAGAGAATCAGAGAAAAAGAGGAGGAAAAATCATGTGTGTAGGTAAGAAAGATTTGATAATTGAAAGTGAATGAAATAAAATAATTATACCAACAATACTAATTATACTATTATTACTACTAACAATATGCACTGAAAATAATGGAAATTAAAACATGATACCACTCTTCACCACCCTCTGACAAATGCCTAACCAGTCCCTGAGCAGCAAAAGCCAGAGAGAGACTGAGACTCAAAGCCTGAGGGAGAGAGAACCCCACTGCCCAAGCCAACTCCCTCAACCTATATACTGAGAATGATGTTTTGTGGCATAAAATATCCCATTGGTTACTTTACATCAGCTGTCCTGGCTGTTCCAGTTTCTTGTAGAGAAACTAAAAAAAGTCAATGAGTTGTCATAAACATTGCTTAGCAACAACAAAACCCGATAGACTGTTACTAATATTCTTGTCAGCACAAATCCAATGTATAGACTCAACCTAGCTACTGCGAGGAAAACTAACTCTATCCCAATTGAAACCAACACAATCATACCAAAGTTATCTAATGGAGAAGAGAATATGATATGTTGGCTGAGATTTATCTTGAAGAAGGAAAATTGTTCGAGAACTAGGAAAAAAAATGAACAAACCATAGCATATACCTAAAAACATGTAGCATACAACAAAAATAACCACAACAAAACCAAACCTGCTGGTGTATCAAAGGTAATTTCATAGTTCATAGTATTATTGATGTTCTTTTCTTTTTCATAAATCTGTGAACAAAAGAAATTTTTCCATAGATGGAAGATGGGCAAAACCTTGACCACATCTGCAATATGTCATGCATGAATTTAATGAAACAAACTGGTGGAAACTTCTCAATTTTGACTTGCCTGTTCTCTCTCTAGATAGAAATCTAACTAACAGTTTGTTCCACTTCCTTAAAAAAAACTCTAAAATTTTATAAAATACCTGCTTAAAAAGCTGTAATATAAATGCAAATAGACTGACATTGAGAATCCCCTGATTAAAACTACAAGATAGTAAAAATATAACATAGATAATATTTTTTAAACATTTTTTTAAATTCCAGTACTACTATCCTAACTTAAAGACATGAAAAAAATCCAAATTGTAATTCCAATAACGCTGTGATAACCTAACTCATTGTGGGGAAAAAATAGAAAAAGAAAAAACCCACATAGAAAAACCCCAATATGAAACCATGTGGAAGAAATATCCTTTAAGCTCCCTAGGGCTGAAAAGAAAATTAACTACTGTGGATAAATAGAGGATGGCTGTTCCTCAAGCAGTACAGTATAGTAGACAATACTCTAAGCTGACCAGGCAAAATAGGAAAAGTAGCATTCAGCAGTGCTCTTACTCATATTTAAAGGGTACATGATCTAAGATCACAGCTAAGATCTATGTTTTTAAGATAAAGGATTTCAGTTTCACAAAAAATTTTTCTGCTAAGAAATTAAAAAGGTAGGAGATAATGTGATCAAGAGATGTTCTGAAGTCTTTGTAGGACCCCAAAGGCCAAGTCCCTAAATCTCTATTGTATCATACTGGGGAGGATTTATGACTTTGGATGAACAGATCTATAGCCTATCAGAAAGAAAGGAATAAACAGAACCAACGCCAAGTTTGTGCAAGAAAGAGGGAGTGAGTGAGAGACATTATTAAAGCAGCAAGTAATGGAAATCTATGCGTAATCTGGACAAATGTTACTGGTAGAATGATTAAATCCCTTTCCAGACTGAAGCACTATTCTCTTTCTTTCTCTTTCAAACTCATATATCCAGCAGGTGAGACACCGGTATTAGAGTTTTATCTTTCTTTCTGAGGCCAAAAATGCTGAAGACTTGAGAGAACATCTGAAAAACAACAGCCTGAAAACAAGTCAGGTTCTTTGAGGAAGGTGTCACTTCAGTGATAATGGCAATGAGGAGCTCCAGCTTTCAGAATGTACAAGACTCAAAAGTACTGGTGCTCATATCTAGCAAAATTAGTCATCACCTCTTTGCCCAGTGACAGCTTTATCCAACCAACCATTCATCAACATGTGGCTATCCATATGTCTGTATACCCATCTATTCCTATATAGGACAGAAGAGACAGAAGAGTAGGCAGACATCTGTGTGAGAGCAAGGGTCAGCAGCTGGACCACTTTCAGATGTTTATGCAGATGTTCTTGTTCTTCCATCTCTACAAGCATGTGAGTGTCTCTGACTGTTTGATTGACCTTTAGGGTCACTGAATATTAATTTGCTTAGAATTCCTGTGACATCTTAGACAGCTAGGGTATCCAGAATGTAACATACACCCTACACATGACTCGTTATATTTTCAAGATGCAGCTTAAGCCCTGTGGAATAGCAATGTAAGAGATAAGAGAAGGTGGAAAATTCTCCCTTTTTTAGTTTTTTCTATGCTTTTTCCCTGTAACTTTCAAAATGTTTTTTTTAATATATATTTCTGAAATATATTCAGAAACTAATTATTGAGCGTGATCAAGATTGCCATGGTGGTACAGATTCATTAATTTTGGAAAGCCATTTACATGTAAGAAGGAAAAAGGCAAGTTAATCCCATTTGTATCTTTGGAAACCAATGTCAAGTTTACCTATTGCACTGGTTTGTGCTGGAATACGGTTAATTTTCTCAATAGTAGCTGGTATGGGACTCTGTGTTTGATTTGTGGTGAAAACAATGTTGATAACACAAGGATGTTTTTGTTACTTGTACAGAGTCAAGGCCTTTTCTGCTCTTCATCCCATTCTACCATTGTGTAGGCTGGGGCTGCACAAGAAGTTGGGAGTGAACATGGTTGGGACACCAACCCTAACTGACCAAAAGGATCTTCCAAACCATATGAGGTCATGCTCAGCATATAAAGCTGAGGGAAGAAGAAGGAAGGGGGGACATTCTGAGCGATGGTGTTTGTTTTCCCTTGCAACTATTAAGCATAATGAAGCCCTTCTTTCCTGAGGATGCCTGAACTGTCTGCCAGTGGGAAGCAGTGAAAGAATTTTGCTTTGCTTACCCATGTTTTTTGCTTTTAAACTGTCTTTATTGAAACACATGGTGTTTTGGTGTTTTTATCCTTCCAAGTCTCTTAGTCATCCCATGCAGGGGAAGTGACTGAGTGGCTCTGTGGTGCTTAGCTGCCTACCAGAGTTAAACCATGGCATCTATTCAAAACCTGGGGAAGAAGGAAGAGCAAGATTAGAGACACTAAATGTCTTACCTCCATTTCTGACACAAACCACTTTCCCAAAACTCTCTTAAGTACTAGATGGTCTTCCTGAAGTCAAACAAGCTTGTTTGGTGGACGAAACAGAACAAGGAAAGCTTATACTGATTAAATTAATTTGTTCAACATGGTTATTCCTAATACCATCACCAAGGATAGTGTAATAAATATTTTAACTCTCCATTTTTAACCTGCCAACCCACAATTACTCAGCAAGCATCAACAGGCTACAATTTGAAAACAAATGCATGTTCTTCTGGTATGGAACTTGCACATTCAACACAGAGGATCCAACAGAATGACTATGGCTGAAACTTCTCTAAACAATGCACCTACCAGCAGTACCCAAAGCTGAGCACCAGATGCCTCTGTCAGCTTTAGAAACCCTGGCATCATATCACATTTAACCTTACTACCCTATGGAATAAGTATTTGGTGTACTAAATCTGCTAAGGAAGGACTTTGCAATTCCAATCCAATATAAATGAATAAATATCTGACTGCTAAATGAATAATCTCTCATACATTAAACCAGTAAGCCAAAAAAGTTATTATAATATATGCATTTAAATTATAATATACAAATGTACAAAAGAGAAGATAGACATCCATTCAGACCAGAGAATTGATTACATGGTTAACAAATGGAATATTTATAGGTCATTATTCATATTAATACTAATAGTTCTTTTGTGCTGCTTTCCTCCATTCCATTGTAAGACACAATGAAGCCAGTGGTTTCATTTCCCTTTGCAAACCTACTCCCTACCTCAAATACAGCCTTGCATCGAACATTCTGCTTCCTACTGAATACCTTGCTTAATATTGTTTCAATTTAACAAGTAAGTGTTAAGCTGGAAAATGGATAAAAGAGAAAACCACTACATATAAGCATGAAAGTTCACTGTGCATTATTAACAGTAATAATAGTACTTTGAATTTAATTCCCTCCCTGTAAGGGGATTAAAACATTTCTAATTATTAATCGGTATTAAACAGTTTATAATTACCTCTGCAAGAAGGTAATTATTAATACACCCATTTTGCAGAAAATCTAAACCAAAAAAACTTTATAACTTTGCAAAAGTGGCACAGAAAAGGAAGACAAGAAAAATAAGGAAAAAGCTTATGTTCCCTGTCTCTTGTTCCTGTTCTAACTTCTGTAGTAACACACTGTTCTTGGGAAGTCATATTCTATCTACAAGATCCCAGCTACTAAAAAAGATGAAACTGTTATGAAAATCATGTCAGTTTAACTCCAAACATAAAAATATGATCTTACAGTGTAGACAGTTAACAAAACAAACAAACAAAGAAAACACGCATACACCCTTTTCTAGGAATTGCTGCTTACAATAGCTGCCATGTCTATTGAAAAAGTAATTAAATAAAGCTTTTAAGCTAAGGAATCATCAGTCCAGGAACTCAATATGCATTTTTACATATTTTAATTACTGTAACCTAATATATATCCCTATGATGCAGAGATCTGTACCCAAGTATAAATTCCACTACTGAAGTTTCCTTTTGCTAAACATCACTTTACAAATGTTGACTCTTCACACATTTTTTTATATGTATGTGTGCTACATACATAATTTTTACTGATGTGTATTCATCTCAGGACTACAAAATTCACACCCATATTGGGAAAAGCATGTACATTCCAGCACTTTGTTTCAACACAATAAAATATTTGGGTTTTTTGAACTACACTTACTCTTTGACATAACTGATAGTGTGATTCATTAGTTCATTGTATTCTTGGGTATAAAGAAAACAAAAGGTACATGAAGGACTAGACCACAAAAGATTCTTTTACTTCTCTTAAGATTTATTCTTATAAAATTTAAAGTGTGTGTAGGGGAACAGGTTGCTGTGGAGGGTTTTGGTGTGGTAGGTTTTCCCCCCCAAAAAAAAGGTAGAGAACAATGCACAGTCTCATTCAAGAAGAAAATTAAGGCAGTGAAAATATAAAAATAAGGAGAGTTAGTTATCTCTATTTAGCTCCCTTACAGGAACTGAAATTTTTAGCACTTAATGAAGGAGTCCTCCTACACTAAGTGAGGATGATCATTGCCTAACCAAAAAAAAATAGATGTCTTTGAAGAGCGCAAGTTTGCAGTAGACTTTAGGGAAATACCCATTCACGAATTAATTCCTTGGTTATTTTATCAGAAGTATGATGTGGCAATAAGTTAAAAACTATTTGCAATAAATTTTGGTCTGCCTATCATCTGCCATGACACTGATACAACCTAAATAGTGATCTGGGGACACTGCCAAGCAGTGACGAACAGCAGGGAAGAGCAGAGATTTTCTCTTGTAGGATGCTGTAATGTTTTCTGTTAAACAGACCAAAATAAAAAAATGTTTGAGAAGCAGGACAGCAAACTTGATGGGCAGATAGCTATTTCTCAAAAATTCATGGACAGGGATGAATATAGGACTGATCTGAGACAACCTGAAATTTCATTGACTTACCAAGCTAGTCTTTGGTCTTTATAACCCTTGTCTTGCCTTAAATAACAATAGCTAGAAAATTTCCATACAGCCTTTAACTCAGCTGCTTTAGCATTTGGGGTTTTAGGTTATACTCTGTCACAGTTATGGATAAATTAAAAAAAGAAGAACAACCAAAAAACACCTCAACATTAAATATCTTGAGCTTTCCACAATACTACCTATATTTCTAGAGCCAAAACCAATATTTAAAAACCACTGGTTTAAATCCATAAAAGGTGCTGGGATTATTTGTTGTCATATCTATTTATATCAAAAAGACCTGCAGTTGATATCCGTATAGGAACACGAGAGTGCTTTCCAGTAGATAGACTAACACTAAGTCAAATTCTTACTCACTTTCCATCAATACCTATTAACCATTTCTCAAAACAGCATGTCTGTTTATCAGACTGGCACACAGGATTGAAACCAAGGACAAACTCAAATAATGTTTGGGATAAATAGCAGTTCATTAGTGTTTCATGACAATTCTGATGTCTGATGCAGGTTTCTCATTTCTGATCTAAGAAAACGGAATTTGTAAGTGGACACTACCAGATTTAAGATGGTTCTTGTTTGCTTTCCTCCACTAACAGGAAAACCTGAATATCTTTCCCAAATGCATAGGTTATTATGCAATTATAAGGTCATAACTTCATTGAACTCAACAGATATTTATGGCCCAAATATTGAGAGTGTAACATTCTCAGGGAAATTAACTTAAAAACTATAAAACCTGAGTTTATGTGTGTCTTTTTCCATTTGTTGTCTCATAGACTGGGAGAGTGAAAGTCAACCTTTGCAGCTCCAGTCCAATACCTTCATACCATCATAATATTTTTTTAGTTCTTGCTTGAGAACACACAAAGCAATAAAAAAGAAAGACAAATTTTACAGCAGGAGAAGAAAGAAAAATCTCATTCATAAAATACACATCTGCATCCAGGAATTCTATAGTTCTGTCCATATTCACATTCAGCCATGTGATGACTAACTCAAATTTCTGCAATCACTTTCTTCCTGTGTAAAGTGAGGAATGACAGTACTGTCTTTTACCTGGATATGAGCCTTAAGTCCTGATTTTTACAAAGCTATTGTAAAGAGTTGCCTAAACATGCACATTATCCACATGCTAAGTTAACTACATCACCAGTAATTGCATTTTTCATAGAATCATAGAATC
>NW_010257212.1:0-11162 GCF_000690775.1 Eurypyga helias
GTGAGAACAAGGTCCATCATGGCACAACTCCTCGTCGGCTCCTCTATCGCTTAGATAAGGAAGTTGTCATCAATGCATTTCAGGAATCTCCTGGCTTACTTGTGCCCTGCCATGTTGTCCCGCCAACAGATATTGTGGTGGTTGAATTTGCCCATGAAGACCAGGGTTTGTGAATGTGAAGCTGTTGCTATCTGCTTGTAGACAGCCTCATTCACTCGCTCATCCTGGCCAGGTGGCCTGTAGAAAACTCTTACTACTGTATGCGCTCTTTGTGCCCTCCCTTTAATCCTAACCCATAAACTCTCAGTCAGCTCCTCATCCATCCTCAGCTGGAGTTCCACACACTCCACCTGGTTTCTGACAGAAAGAGCAACCAGCCCTGCACATCTCCCCTCCCTGTCCTAATATGTGTTTTGCCTCTTTTCTGTCTTGCAAGAACATTTTTTGTTTGTTTGTTTGTTTTTTAAGTTGAGAGGATAACAGGTAGAGGAAAAACCCTTTAAATGTACGTCTCACGTGAATATAGAGAAACATTCAAGCTGTAGCTAATGAAGTTAATATATTTTTAATCTAAATTATGGGTACAATGGCACTGTAAATGCTGTTAAATGACAAAAAAAAGGAAGATAGGAAGATGTAACCTAGCCTGCTGTTGCTCAAAATGCACTTACAGGTTTGCTGCTGCTCTAATCTGTGAATTCTTCATAACTTTTACAGATTTAAGTCTAGCTAGTTTTGTTTACAGAGGAGGAGAGTACTTGAATATTGAATATGCAAGGTGTTCCATGTTTGATTATAGCTCATTCATTCATAGGCCATATATAATTTTTTTATTCACTTGCTGAAGGCACTTGCGTAATTCCTTCTAGCTTAGGGCTTTTAATGAATTCAATTAGTAAACTCTGTAATTTTATCCTATTGACATGGATTTGTATGAAACATGATCTGTCTGCTGGAAATTCTATGAATTGTTGTGACTGTTAGATTAAGGCAGATTAATTAATCATAATCTGCATCCTTAACAGTAAGTATAGCAGCATAAATGAGGATCTAATTAGATCATGGTATTAATATTTATTTTTTGTTGTTGTCTTGCTGATTTCACTTGACTCCAGTATTTGGTTTGGACCAGAGGCAAGCCTTCTCTAACAAGCCTTTTGAGTGATATCTTGTAGATATATCCCCTTTTACTGATGCAGAAGCATGACTGAACAAACAACCTTTAAGAGGCAACATTGAGACTATTTGTCCTAAAAGCTGGCCTACCTTGAAAATTTTTATAAGTTGTTAATCTTAGCTCAAGCATTTTTAGGGCAATTATTTCTGTGGAGAGTGGAGCAACAACATACATTTTAGGGCAATTTTTTCTGTGGAGTGTGGAGCAACATAGTTATGGCTACCTAAGCGCCCTCTTTTTAAAGAGGTTTTCCAGTTATTACTGATTATCTCAAATGATAGATATGTGAACTTAGGGTTTTCCTTTGTATTTTGTCTTTTCTGAAAGCCATTTTTTAAGTTTGATCAAATTCCTCCAGGCACTTTTAGGGATGAACTTGATAAAGCAATTAAAGCCTTTAAAAATATGTGTAAATATATGTATACTTAATGATTCTCTGTGGCTTTGCTTTTAGACAAGTTATAGAGTTATGGCAGTCTAAAAGGTTATAAAAATTTTAAATTGCAGGGAGAGTTTGTGCTCATATGACTATTTTTGTGCTCAGTTTTTGTGTCTTTAAGGAAGAGAAGTAATTAATCTTTGGTTTTGGATCACCTGTTATCTGTAGGGTTTTGTTTGTTTCTCTGCTTGTTTTCTGCCTCTTCGTAATTGGATCAAATATATTTAATTTGGTTAGTTTTCATATGCAGCCTGGAGGACGTGCTCATTTCAAAGATAATCAGGTGGCTGCATTAACTTTCCCGTCCTCCAGCTGCTCCAGGCAGCCCTGCCCATGTGAGCATGGAGGATTTGAGCATTACGTGCTACAGAAATTGCACCTGTCGCCTAAAAGCCTTTGCCTTCAGGTCCAATTCTGTTTTTTCAGAAACCCTGGTAGGCTAAGTGTCTCATTTGCTAGAGCCTCAGCCTCATGAGCACTTTGCAGTAGCCACTCTTATTGAGTGTTCTCCCATGCTTTTAAGGGCTTAAAAAATCTTATGGTTTTTTTTTTTTAATTTCATTTTTCTCGTTGAGTGGTTTCAATTTTCTCTCTTCTATGTGTCCTCTGAGCCTCAGAGGTTGTGCTGTTTGCTCCAGCCTCTACCTGCAGAAGCAAATTGGGATTCCTCTGCCCGTAAAGCACAGGACTCCCTCGTTCTTCTGTGCCCAAAATACCTCTCTTTGGGCTGCTTGACCTACCCTTTGAGCTTTTAAATAGATATACACACATCACACGTTAATCCACAGCAAGTCTAGCTGTTCTTGTTTTAAAGAGATGTGGGCACCTCTAGCAGTAATTTAATCCAGCCCACTCCTGAACAACCGGCGGCTACATTTGTCGTGCTTGGAAGTACTCTTGATGCACAGCGTGCTCCCTCCTGCTCTCAGAAACACAAGGTACAGCTTGGATGCCGCTGTCACAGGGGGATTTGCTTTGGGCTTTTTGCCTCAATCTTTGCTTGTTGATGTGTCCATAACCTGTGTGGTTTCAAAGACCCAGCTGTAACACCTGACTTCTTTCTCCTGCTCCTGGAGGAAGTGTTGCTGCTCCAAGTGTCTTATGTACTGCCGAAGTTATCTGGACTTATATTAGTTGACTGTACTAGGTTGTTTTCTTATAACTGGAGAATCAACCAGGTTTAATGATCCTACCTCATCTCCACCTCAGGAGATCATGAAAATGTGTTCAGTGATAAAAAAAAATTCAGAACATCAACTCTTTGGAACATACATGGGCTTCCCGTGCTGCCGTAATCATAAAGGTTTTGTAAAATCACTAATATTTCCTTGTCCATAAGGAGAGAGGCAAAATTTCAAGGGGATAGAAGATCTGAATAGCCATCTGGAAGAGTTCAGATTTCACCATGGATGCTAGAGGGAACATAAACCAACTGTGTTTCCCACCTTGATGCATCACTTAGGAGCCTGGGGTTGGATGGAGTGACTTGAAGCCACAGGCTGTTGAAATTTTGAGAGTGCTGTTTAAAAGCCTGAGTCTGCTGGCTACTAAAACAGGCTCAGAGTTGAATACGTAAAATTAGATGGATAGACCTTGACATCATTTGATTTAAACATATTTATTTTAACACATTAATTTTTAGATGAGTCTCTTAAAGTGTTCTATCTGTAATGTTTGGGGCTTAATGCCCTTTGTGGCTGTAAAAAAGGTTTAGTAGTGTCCATTAGGCTTCCATTAGCAGTGCCAGAGAAAACAGGAAGATGCACATGCAGAAAGGCAATGATTTGTTTTGATATTTGGTATGTACCGTAGTGGATGAAAGTGTTTGTGTACACTGACCATGAAATCAGATGGCTGTTACAGCACAGATTCCTCCTGATGTTCTTTGGTTCTCATAGATACGGGTTCAGAATTCAAGGTTAATAACTTTCTAAGATCAATTTCATAAGATCATTTGTAAAATGAAACAAATGGTCTCCCCTTCAGCCTTTGTCTTAAATGAAGTTCAGTGATGTTCACATATGCTCTTCATAAATTTGACTGTATGCTTTGCTGATTCTGCTCTCTGTATTTTACTATTAAGTCATGCATAGCAGGAGACCCGTAAATGTTTCTTGATGTTCCTGCAGGGGTAGAATACTACACATTTAAGTAGTTTCCACAAAAGTTTTAAAAAATCCTATTTTATTTCACATGACTCAAGCAATAGTTTATTTGTATGAAAATGAGCATTAAACTTCAATTAAATAATTCTGACAACTATTTTCTAGTCTATTCTCTAGGAAATACAGACAATGAAGATAAACTTGAGTTCCAAACCATACCTGTAAGGATGGGTTCTTTTTATGCCACAGTTTTCTGTATCCTTAACGTGAGACAACTACATGTGCTAATCTGCCCTATCACAATAGAATCAGTTTTTGACTTTTGTGGAGGGCCAAGATTCTGGACCCTTTGAAGCCAATTTAGGTTACAGTTTGCTTTGTTATTGGAAAGTACAGTGCTATTGGGGCTGGCAGAGACTTGCATGGAAAACACACAACTTCCCATATACAGAAAACTGGAGATTTGGGAAATTCTTTTAATTAACTCTTACCTAACCTTTATGCTGTCCTTAAGGCTTTCATCACAATTTCTGATATGTTTTCAAGGGCTCCCTTTCTACCTAAATATAAAAATAATTTTTGAACTAAACCTGCAGTTTGCCAGACTGTGCTAGTGCATAACATTATCTGCTTGCTTGGTGCTGAAGAAATTACAGACTTCTGATTTTAATTTTTTTCCCTAGAGATGATTGCAGCATTCATCTTAATATCTTATGGGTACAGAACAGTGTTCCAGTAGACAGCAGGACATCAATTACAGATGTGAAGCATGCTCACAGGCATATGGGTCTTATGTTAGCAGCCTGTTCAAAGAATTAAGTAGTGAGGCTCCAAGACAGTCCAGATGTTACAAATTTCTATCAGCGGTCACTGCAGCATGAAATCTCATGTGAGTTTCACTTCTTGGAATCATTCAAGGTGAGTTACATAACAAATCTCATGCATTATTATTATCAGGACAGGTTTAATGAGTGATTAGCAGGGAAACTGAAGGATTAATTAACTTGAAATGTTCTTGCAGACTAGAAAACAGTCTGAGCTTTTATTATGTTAAAAGAAGGTGTTGGCTTTTATACAAGTGGTCATCCTACTTCTTCAATGACCTAATTGGGTTTTTCAGTTCTCACTAGAGGAACAGAATCATTAAAGCAGCATATAACTCTTGGGAAAAAAATGTGCCCTAAGCACTTTACTCTCAAATTTTTAGCTACATTTTGCCTGAAGGCGGTTGTTAAAACTGATGTTTAGAGACCAAGTAAATCAGCTGAGGTTTTTTCTTTCTGAATAGAAAAAAATTAGGAGTACTTTGAGTCCCTAATTCTCTAAACCTAATTCAGAATTGCTAACACTTTTATGAAAAACACTTTTCAAGGTCTGTGGAAACATTGGAGTAAGACAGATAAACATCCTTCTCCTCCAACAAAAATAACATAAATTTTCTCACCTGGGACCATAATTCTTTTTTTTTTTTTTGTCTCTTATGATGGGTGAAAAACATGATGAAGCAGTATGGCTATCAATGCTTAGCAAAGATCACTGACTCATTATTACCTTAAATAGTGTTGGTAAGCATTCCAAGGCCAGTAACTGAAATACAGAATATTATGGCAAACCAATTAAAATGGGAGTTGAGAGTTAAAACTGCAGATTTGAGGGATTTTTGATTTTATTTTATTTTTAAATCTATCTATATTACAAGAAAAGGTTCAGAACAACAAAGCCTGAATGATTTAGTAGAAGATGTGGTTGATTCATGGCTTATGAAAAGTAAGAGAACAAAGCATGAGAAAATCAAGATAGATGGCTTTTAATATCTTCTCCTATTTGCACCTGTAGGACTAACAGATAGAACAAAGGAAAGACATGGTGCTGTGGCTGATTTTTCTTGTTACAATAAACACATACCACATATGTAAGACTATTACATGCTGCAAAAAACATAAATACTATAATCATTATAGAATACTTTTAAGCTTTTAACATATGCATGCAATAAAAATATGTTCTTAGAGCCTATCCTTGCAGTGTTTCTTTGGACTATGTATTAGCTGTGATACTTTTCCCTCTTCTCCTTGCCTTTCCAGAAATGGGGGATGAGAATGGTATGAGGTACTCAGATGTTTAATGGTTTTAGCCTGTGTCCCACAACAGAGGTAAATCTGTGCAGGACTTCAGTCCAGTATTGTAATTCACTAGATGTACATACAATATCAATAGAAATAGCACTCCTGTACTCAAACCTAGATATAATTTGCAAAGCCACAGAAGTTTTCCCCTCATAAAGAGATCATTTTGATTTTGCTGTGTGACCTAAAACCAAGAAGCTAATTCAAACAACAAAGGAATGGAGAGACTGAAATACATCTCTGGTTTCTAGACTTAACAGAATTTTAAATTCTTTGCATGTGGGTAAATAAAAAGACTATTTTTTTAATTTTCATTGTTTTATTACTTTTTAAATATATACGAGTTAAAACCATTTTCTCTTCACATATTTTTCTGAGCTCAACATTAATATATAAATCCCTCAGCATATAACTATATAATTTAAGGGGGAAAAAATGTGCAGAAGAAAAAACTCTTCCAAGTACAGTAAGACTGCAGTTCTTCAAGGATTTACATATTTACAAAACTGTTTTTGCATACAGGAAGAGGGGTACTTTCATAGCTATTTGGAAATTCAAGTCCTGTGTGAGGAATAAACAGTTAATTGAAATGTAGTTTTGAATGTAAATCCATTTTGAAGTCTATTGCCTTTGCTTGTACTAAATAGTACTTTTATCATCATATTCCTGATTAAATAAACAATAGTAAAAATTAATCATATTAAGTATTATGAAAACATTTTCTAAGAATTATTTTCGTTTCAGTAGTTCATTAAAGAAGTCTGTAATAACTTTTTGCTCAGGATCTTTATTTTTTTGCAAGCAATACCTTTTTTTTTTTTCCTGGTGAGATTTCTCACAATTGTAATGTCTGAATTTCAGTGTGTTAAAATCATGCAAGAAGAAAGTAAGCCTGTACTCCTGAAGAGTTATGCTTAATGACAGACTTGCTACTAGTCAGTTTTGATTGTTAGAGAAGTCCTTCCTAAACGTTTCTTTCATCTGAAACTTTTCCATTAAATGAGTCTTCTACTTATACACAAACAAGTTTTGCATTTATTGTTTGTTGCAAACATGGCAAATAAAGTGTAGCTGATGCAATCATTTTATGGAAAAAGAAAAGAAGCCAAGCAAATTAATTGTTTGATTACTTAATATTTAAGGTGCGGGGTGGCTGCCTTTCTACAGAAATGTTAAATCGTAGGATCACAAAACAGCCTGTGTTTGAAGGTAAATTGAAAGATCATCTGATCCAATGATTAAATATTGCTAATTTCAATATACTACAAAGTAGGAATTGTAATTAGAAGTGCGTCTTTTTAAAGTGCATCTTACTTTGAAGTGGGTTTTATGTGAAGGAACCTGTCTACTTTCCTACTATCAAAGAAGTATATGAAGTCAGAAAATTACATGAGTATTAGTAAATATGTATACCAAACTGGGACAGACCTTCTGCTGTGATATGTATGGTTAAACAAAATACACAGAACAAAAAGACTTTGCACTGGCTTTGCAAACTGATTCTTCAGCCAGAGCTGAACATCTGCTTCATAGAGAACTGTTGTCACTTGGTTCCATCATCTTTCTTGGTTGCAGTGACAGCAGCTCCTCTCCAGAAAGGGGTCCTCTAGCCTTTGCTCTGAAGGGGACTGAGAACACTGAGCAATCCCCACCCCAACATTTTCCATCCAGAATAGCACAGAGGTGAGACATATGCAAGTTCTTGAGCATTTCTAGTCAGACCTTGAGTACAGAGTGCATCAGAAAGAAAACTTCAGTGTACAGAGTGTAACTAAGCAAAGTATTTTAATAAAAATACTTTCTTCTGTTTTTTTTTTTTCACCTTCTGAAGTCTTACAATGTAATGAAATCCATATTCTGCTGCAATAGATACTGAAATCAAATGCTGATCATACTATAAAAACACAATGATACGAAAATGCAGAAGATTATGTGGTAGAATTTACAAAGGTTGCTATCAGAACAACAACACAGGGACTTGTGGAAAGATTAATTAACCTTTGGTGTTTGAAAAGTTACTGCTTAGTTCAGCCACACTGAGGAGATTATCTGGCAAAGAGGCTGAAAAGCTGATGATCTGAACACAGGCATGCAATTATTCTCACTGGTAGAATATGTGCTGAGGGGCCCCAGTTATATGTCAACTGATCCTCTCTGAATCATCAAAGGAGAAATGTTAAAAAATTCCTTGGCTCCCCCGCATGATCTCTACTGCCATGTGTCAGGGCGGTTTTCTGACTAATGCTGATCCCTGGAAGACACTTCTTTCTCATCCTTGCATTGCCACCGCTCAGAGCACTCTACATGATTAAATTAAATTACAGGCCATTTCTTTGAAGTGTATGTATTAGCATGTTTGTTACCATGAAATTATTAGACTGCTAGCTAATGACATTGAAATTATGTTTTAAACAAATCAAGGTAGTTGGAAGAGAACAGGAGTTAAATAACCAACACACATGAAAGAATGATGGCTGCTTATAAAAATGGAGGAGAGACTTACTTAGGAGGGGAGACTTAACTTACTATATCGATTACAAGATACAAGATGAAAATTTTTCTCTTTGACTTAGTGCCTACAGCTCCATGGTTGTATAATTGTTGTGAGCAAGTAGCTGGGAGTTCAGCCTTGTTGTGTGCCCTGGGAGTCTGGGAGACTCACATTGTTTGAGATCTTGACCATTATTTCAAGTCTAGATTGAGCCTATCAAGAAATCTGTTTGTTCAGGAATATTTAATCTTCTGTTTCTGGAGCAGTAACTTCCCCATGTTACTTCTGATTTGCTTTCGAGTTGTTAGGATCAAGACAGGAGATGTGCAGGCAGCACCTGAAGAACCATTGCTTCTCCAGGGTTATCTTCCCTGTCTGGGAAGGTAATGTACCATTTCTGTATGAAACATTTACAGATATTGTTCCTTAGGTTTCACATAAATATATGACTACTGTTATTTGTCAATGCATTAACAACTGTACAAGCAAGTGCATAAGACTAATGCTTTCAGATGCTGAATGAAACCAGCCTCAAAGGCAGTCACCTTTAGAGTGACCATGGATTGGGGTAACTGACCTCTCACTTCCATTCCAACTTTTCCTTTGACACATCATTATTCACAGAATTAAACATTCACGGTGAATTGAAGTGGTGGGATCTGACACTCATTAGGTCTTGTTCTGCTGTGTCTTTGAGCACTAAAAAAATATTATTCCAAATGAGTACTATGCAGATCAAGTCCCAGAGTATTAGCATTTATAAAGGAATATATTTCTTTTCAACATAAAATCAGTTTGCTTTGTTGGACAGAAATAAATCTTCTCTACTTCCTATTAGGAAATTTCTGTCAGGACCAACCAACTAATACAATTCACTGACTCTTGACATATATATGTCTCAAGATATCTGATATACATATATATATCTTATATATATAACCGCATATATAAATGTGTTTAAGGAATTAATATCAAAGTGTTTGTTCTTATAAAGCTTGGAGAACTGCAAGATCAGAAATTTTCAGAAATCCTGGGGAGGCTGTGTTTTGAGACCTACACTAGAAAACCGTGACATCCACAGTATGGGTTACAGTTTTGGCCCAGGTATGCGTATGTATGTATATATACCTATATTGTGTGCTACATTTATTTTTTAGATAATGGTATTTTCCTGACTAGGTAACTCTAAGCGTCTGGAAGAAAAAACAATAGTGTACATATCAACATGACTGTGAGAAATTCCAGGTTTTAATTTCAAGGGGTTTGAGAGGAAGGTTAACAATATAGATGTAGAGATTTGAGTTGAGTCAAATTTTCATAAAGATGCTTTTTCTTTCTTCTCTCTGTTGCAGACTTTGGATCATCCCCAGATTTCCTTTCTTATTTCGGTATCCTTAGATAGAATCTGAAGCCTGATTTGGGAGACAGAATGGAAGTGTGGGTGGCTGGACATACACCCTCTGGAAACCTGTGTTCCTTGCCTGTGACACTGAAGAGAGACATATAGTTCCTGGATGACTTAAGACTACAATGGAATAGCAGGTATTTTGATGTGCTGTCTTTAATAAAAATACAGATAATGTTGAATTTTCTAGACCTATGATGTAGTCTGTAATGAAAAACTCACCTTAATTTCATATACACAATGAAAATGTGAAACCTTAGCATTAGACCATGAATTAATTTGTCTAAATATTGTTTATATCTATATTGTAAACTAAACAGTTTTAATATATCTGCGTATCACCTGGAACATACAAATTCATAGCAGCACATTAGAAAACTTGTGCTTAAAATACTTTGAATTTCCTGATTAATAATATAAAAAGTCTAAATAAGAATTCAATTAATGCTTAAAACCCCCAGATTATGGAAATAACATCTGTTATTTTGCAAGCTCATATTCACAAGCAGCATGTTTTTAATAGCATTCTGATTGAACAAAAAATAGGATTTTTTATACACTACATACAGGTTCATCTGTTTATAACAACCTCACTTTTTCTGCAAGCATATAGTTAAAGAAATAGTATAATCAGATTTTCAGTGTTCTGGAAAGTCATGCTGGAAATTGTGAAGAGGAACACAATGGTGTTATTTTTGTATATGTTATTTATCCAGAGGTTGAGGGAGATCACAGGGTGCCAGTAAGAAGTAGATGCTGTCAGGAGTTAACTACATGATGGTTGTTGAGGAATTACAAAGCAACCCCAGTGACGGGAGTACTGCAGTGCATTAACTGTTAAACAAGTGATAAATGTTCATCTGCTCCATCTGTTTCCCCAAATGTTCATGTGTAGACATTGGGATCCTCATCTTAGTTATGTTTTCTGGGTGCTAAAATAATACAAACAATTATACAAAGCAAGAAAATGCTGGTAAAATTCTGTACATGAAAAAAAAAATCTATGTTCATTATATATGCTCTTGAAATTTTCGTTATCTTCAGACTGCTGCTGACAAACATGGAGGTTATATTAGCTCCAGCTCCAGGAATATTTGTCCTACACCTTTCACAGAGATTCCCACCCATCCCATGAGATGTTTAATCCTCCCCTGAGATGTTTAATCACTCAGCAATTCCACACTAAACATGTAGAATCATAGGATCATAGAAATATATGCTCTTGAAATTTTCGTTATCTTCAGACTGCTGCTGACAAACATGGAGGTTATATTAGCTCCAGCTCCAGGAATATTTGTCCTACACCTTTCACAGAGATTCCCACCCATCCCATGAGATGTTTAATCCTCCCCTGAGATGTTTAATCACTCAGCAATTCCACACTAAACATGTAGAATCATAGGATCATAGAATGGTTTG
>NW_010257213.1:0-34492 GCF_000690775.1 Eurypyga helias
GCCCTTGTCTTCCATGACTTTGGGGCTATCGCTTGTGCCCTTGACAGTGAAGACCGAGGCAAAAGAGCATTGAGTATCTTAGCCTTCTCCATATCCTGGGAAGCCAGCTCTCCCACTTCCTTCCGCAGAGGGCCCATATTCTCCCTGACCTTCCTTTTATCCTCTATGTACCTGTCATATGATATATTTAACTAAGATCAGAAAGCCCTCCGGAGATTGAAAAGTGGTAAATATTTTTTCTTTCAAAAAGATTTTTAATGTATTTAGGAAACCATAATTATAAAACAATTTTAAATGGAGATTAGCTAAAGTAATGCAAGAGGACAGGTGAGAAACAATACCTTAAATATAGTCCAGAAGAAGTTAGACCATATAAGGCCAGCCCTCTCTGACTCTCTGAAAGCATACTGCTATAAAATACTGTACTCGATGGGAATAATAACTCAATGGGTGACAGCTTTTTTTCGAGTCACTCCTAAGTCACACTGTTGTCCAGCACAAAGGTAGGAAGTGCTGTGCTGCTCAAGGTACAGTATGTTACATGAGCTGAGGGTAGAACTAGGGTTTAAAAAACTTGCAGCCATTATATATCTAGAAGTGTTCGTGAAAGAAAGGATGTTAGCCTTGGCATAGAAGCCAAGTGATAATATGAATTAGTAACAACTACACTCACGTAAGTTCCCCTTTATACTTGCATCATACTGATTGACTCAAAAACTATTATTAATAATTTATTTTCTTTTCAAAACAACGCATTCATCATGTGTAAGTGAACTAACAGAATTTTGCAAGGCTGATGTGCCACTAGTATATATAATTCACATATTCTTCACCTATATAAATAATTTCAAATTAATAACTTAGCAGAATAGTGGTTTTAATTGTCAAACAATCAAATCCTGAAATGTTCCCAGCCCAAAATAAATTCATGGATTTTTGTATAGTCAGAACCAGATACAACTGTATATAACACTTTAATTATACCTGTAAATGGTACTTAGATCTTCTTGGCGCTCCTGGCAATCCGGTGGTCTGTGATTACTCATCAAGATGATTCTATGCTCCTAGCTCAGTTGTGGTTATCCCAAATATGAATTTTCTCTGAACTGTTAATCTATTTTGGGGCATAAAGTATTGTGTATTCTATTTTTTTCTTTCAGTTCTTTTTTCTCTGGCTACTCTTTTGAATAACCCACTCCAAGTGTGCATCGCTGTTAAACCATCCTGTTAAACCACTTTGTCCCAACTAAATGGACATCATTCTTCCATTGTTTTGTCCTACCTTGCTGACAAGTCCCTTCCCAAAATTTGGCAAGGAAGGGTGCTGCAGCTGGTGACCCTGCCATTGCAGACTTTTAGGCAGTACATACCACTTCCCACATACAAGATAAAGCACTAGTTGCTCTAGTTGACTGCCTGATTCTACAGGAAAAGAACATTATTTCCAAACATTATTGCAGCTTACAGTCAAAGTAAAGACGAGCTATTATTTGTGAAGGAGAACACACCTGTTTTAGCTAGATCTACAAGGATGAGAAAGGGAAACTCTCCAATAAGCAATATTAAGCAAGAAATGTTGGAGCACATGGTCTTGTACTAGCATAGGTGTCATGCTTTAGCCTTATTCCAGGGTGAGACATGATGCCATATACATATGGATAAGTTTTGCTTCTTTCCTTACGTACAAGGAAAAGCAGTATAGAGACAGGAAGACCAGAAAAGCTGAAAAGGGTCAGTTTTCATTAAACATAGGTATCACATTATGCCTAAGGAAAGTGAATAAATCATAGTTTCCCACAGCCTCCTCCTAAGAGAAATGGATACATTACGGTGCAGACCAGTGGCCCATGCGGTGGGTGGGGGACTGCTGACAGGCCGCACTGAGAGGGTGGTGGTCCATAGCTCCTTCTCAGACTGGAAACCTGTCACACGTGGGGTCCCCCAGGGATCGATATTGGGTCCAACACTGTTCAGTATCTTCATTAGTGTCTGGGTGATGGGACCAACTGTACCCTGATGAGGTTTGCCGATGATACCAAACTGGGTGGGGAAGTAGACACTTTGGAAGGGAGAGACAACCTTCAGGAAAACCTGGATAGGCTGGAAGAGTGGGCTAACAAGAACCCTCTGAAATCAAACAAGGACAAATGTAAGGTCTTGCACTTGGGAAAACAGTCCAGGAGTGCAGCACAGGCCGGGATCGACCCAGGCGGGGAGCACCTGTGTGGAAAGGGACCTGGGAGTGCTGGTGGACAAGAAGCCCAGTATGAGCAAACAGTGTGCTGCTGCTGTGGCAAAGCAAGCCAACAGGTTGCATCAACAAAGGCACCACCAGCAGAGGTAACGAAGTCACTATCCCACTCGACTCTGCATTTGTCAGGCCAAACCTGGAATACTGTATTCAGTCCTTGTCCCCACTATACAAAAAAAATGTGGACAGGCTGGAGAGGGTCCAGAGAAGGGCCACAAAGGTGATCCAAGGACTCAGGAGTCTGCCATATATGGAATGGCTGAGAGAACTGGGTGTGTTCAGCCTTGAGGAAAGAAGGCTACATGGAGAACTTATCACAAAGTGGCTACAAAGAAGATGGAGACTCCCTTTTTGCAAGGAGTCACATGGAAAAGACAAGGGGTAATGGGTACAAGTTACTCCTGCAGACTTTCTGACTGGACGCAAGAGGAAAATTTTTCATGATGAGAACAATCAGCTGCTGGAATAATCTCCCCAGGGGAGTGGTGGATTGCCCAACATTAAACACTTTTAAGTTTGGCTGGACAGGATTCTGGGCCATCTTGTCTAGATTGTGCTTTTGCCTGAAAAGTTGGACCAGATGATAGCTGAGATCCTTTCCAGCCTAGTATTCTATGATTCTTCCATCATTCTAAACAGTAGACAGTAATTCAGTTGCTAAGAGAAAGTACTATTTACTAATTTATTAATTCATGTGTATTTAGAAAGTGTTTCTATTACAGTTTCTGTAAGTTGAAGGCACAACAATCCCTGGAGTAAAGAATCATCACTCTATTTCAATAAAGTAATTATTTTGACTGTAAACATTCTGGCAAAACAGAC
This sequence comes from Eurypyga helias, assembly GCF_000690775.1. Lineage (NCBI taxonomy): Eukaryota > Metazoa > Chordata > Aves > Eurypygiformes > Eurypygidae > Eurypyga > Eurypyga helias. The sequence goes on from NW_010257213.1 coordinate 3,074, forward strand.
TGGTACTGATATGCAATGTAAAAGGTTGACAGCCATATAAATTGCCTTTTTTTTCCAGCTGAAGAATTCATAATGGAATCCTCTCAATGCTTAGTCCATTCTCCCCTGTCATGACCTACAGGCACTCTCTAAAACTGAATTAAAGTAGTTTGTACTTGACCTACTGCATCTCTACTTGTGTGCCAGTAAGTACTAAAACCAGGAGAGGTTTTATTTCGTATACACATTGAGTGACCCAGTACAAATCATGGCTCAGTAGGAAACTGTCAGATGAGTTCCTCTAGAGCAGCACCACTCTTCAAACATAACGGCTAAAAATACCCTCTTTTTTTTCTTTCAAAAATACCTTTTTCTCATTTCCTCCTATCAGTAATTTTTACTCTAGTCCTGTTTTGAGAAATAACAGAGTTCTGAAAAGGCAAGAAAAAAGGAGACTAGGAAAAACAAGTATGTCCCAGAATCAAATAGGTGAGGACTGGAAACCGCTTCTTGTGAAAACATTAATGTGCTTCAAAAAAGCAATTAAATGTGAAAGCATTTCCCTGTTTCCTTCACCATACTTCAGGGTCCACTGCAGCCACAATGTGTTTGCATTGCATATAAAATTTTTAGCTTTCAGAAGTTTCCCAACAGCAGATTTTTCTGCTTCCTTGCCCACATGACACACTGCATTTTATTGCTCATAGTTTGTGTAAAGCTCAGGCCATTAAGTATTAAGGGGCTGTTACAGGAAGGATTACTAGTCCCAGGGGTTTAGAACTTGTTTTAAGGTCTGTAGTTTCCATAGTTGCCTTCAGAATTCCTTTCTTTAAAATACTTGTTATAGGTGTAATCTCAAACAGATGCTGATTTTTCTCTGATGTGTTGTAAGAGATGGAAACCGATATGCTTTAACCACCACTGTCCACGACAGATTGCCTTTTTCAGCCAAGATCTGACACCGTGAATTGTCTTCCACGCCTAGAAATGTAGTATGACTCCCTAAATGCTTTGTGTTTTACCCCTGTGTTCCTTCCAGCTTTGGCATTCCAGCAGAGAAATGGAGGGATCTTTTATGGTACAGATTGACCGTGTAAGTTACGGGCAGGTGACCACTGTGTGAGCCTAGCTCGGTCTGCACCAACACGTATATTTTATGTTGCCATAAATAACTGCATCTGGCTGCATTGCCTCGTAATGCCAGGAGTGTGCAAGTTCCCCAGTTACCCTTCCTCCTCCTCCTCTCTCTCATCCTCTCGCCCTTTTTCTTTCGCCATCCCTCTCTTCTTTATATACACAACACACACACATGCATATCCACACGTATCTGGCTACCATCTTTGTTTAGATGATTAAATGCCTATAGATCCAGATTTTGTTTTATTTATACTTCCTTTCTGTTCTTCACACCTGGTTCAATTTATGAGCTTGTGTTATAGTTTCTGAAAGGTGAGAGAGGGATGCAGGAAGTTTACTGGAAAAAAGGAACATGAAGAGCATCTTTACAAATCTTCCGCACTAGTGAACTGTAAGTTTTATGTCAAATTCCAGTCACAAATTGCTGTCACTTTGCATTACGTAATGTCACAGCACACAGTAAAAACAGGCGTTATGGCAAACACCTCCTGGGACCGCTAGGAAAGATGGCAGTGTACATTTGCACTGGGTGTCCATAGCAGGGTTTTTGCAAGGGTAGGGCTGTAGGGGTGGCTTCTCTGAGAAGAGACCAGGGGCTGCCCCGTGTCAGCCACAGCCATTCCAGCTGGCTCCAACGGATCCACCACAGGGCAGGACTGGGCCCCTCAGCCACCCTGGTGATGCCTCTGTGGAAGTTTATTTAAGAAAGGGCAGAAAATGCCAGAGAAAGGGGAGATGAGAACAGAGTGAGACACAGCACAGGGAAACACCAGGGTCAGTGGAGGAGGAGGTGTTCCATGGCATAGCAGATATTCCCTGCAGCCTGTGGAGAACCCATACTGCAGCAGGTGCATCCTGAAGAACTGGAGCCCATGAAGAGGATCCATGGTGGAGCAGGGGAACAGTGTGAGGAGTAAGGAGTGGCAGCGCAGCCACCGCTGCGTACTGACGGCAACCCCGCTGTGCAACTCGGGGTTGGACAGGGGACTCCAGAGTCAAGGATGGAATGTGGGCCTGGGAAAGGAAGGTGGAAAGGTGGCTTTATTGATTGTCTTTGTTTTTCACCATCTGAATCTATTTTAATTGCCAACAGAATACATTAATTTTCCCCAGCTCAAGTCTGTTTTGCCCATGGCAGCAACTGGTAAGCAATCTCTCTGTCCTTGCCTCAGCGCATGAACTTTCTTTATCTATTTTCTCTCCCAGTTCTACTGGAGGGGATGGTGAGCAGCTGAGTGGGAGTCTGGCAGTTACCCAAGGCTAACCCACCACGACGTATTACTGCGTTACGGTGGCATGCAGAGGTCTTGGTTGTCATTAGACAAGGAATGATCCTTGACTCCAAAGATTATACAGGAAGACCACCCGGGAACAAGACCCAGGGCTCCTGTGCCACATGCTCGTGAATCAGCTACACAGTCACCAGCCTTTCTGATGGTCTAACACGTGTCACTGGGGAAAAGTGAAACCTTGATGTACAGAAACACGCAAGCTTAATTGGTACCTCATGTAGTGGGTAATTACTGATTTACATCGCAGCTTTCAAAAAAGGACTCTGTGGAGTTTCTGTGGTGAGGCACTGCCGTCGGGATGACTCTGGCCCCAGTGAGCGCTCATCAGTGTGTTCAAAAATCAGCACAGGAAGGGTTCCTTTCTCTTCAGTTTTCTCTAGTGAATAGCAGCACATCACAAGAATATTTGACTCCACTGAGATCATGACAATGTAAGTGAAAGCTGGTTTTGGTTTGAGGAGGATTTCAGGGATATGCAACAAGTCAAATGAGGTCTTTCCTGGGTATTGTCATCCTAGTTTCAGCTGTCTTTATGTATTCAAAAAATAAAAGGCGAGGGGTGGGGTGGGGGAGGTGGTAGAACCTGAGCTGCTGAAACCAATCCATAAACAGCAGCACCCTTCACATGCCCCCCCTGCCACTCCTCTTGTCCTCAGGAACAGGGTTTCCTTTCCTCAACCTCAAATGGAGTCTAATGCAGCCTTAAACAAAATCAGCTTAAAGCATCAAAGAAACAAGAATGGCTTATATTGGGTTTGTTTCATTGGATTTTATGTTTTTAATTTAAAAAAAAAAAAAAAAAAAAACCAAAACCCGAATGCTTAAGCCTTCTTTCTAAGCATATTGAAAGTGCATGCTCTCAGCAGCTGGGGACGAAAACAGCTTTCTCTTAGAAGGCACTGGGTTGGCTGCCTGAGTTGCTGCATGTTTGGGAATAGCTGTGCACTCAGGAAATCTGTTCACTGACTTTGATACTGACCTATATTTAATCTACTGAAAAAGAGAACAAGCTAAGATATGTTATACTGCTCATCTTTCTCTCTCTGACAGGTGTATCAGCATGAGAGGTTTATATTTTTGTTCAACATTTAATGTTTCAGAGACACCTTGCCTTAGGGCTGCTGTATAAATCCATTAAACTGTGTTGCATACTAATGTCCTACTTTCACATGAGATTGCAAGTTCATTGCACTGGGATGTTTTTCTTAACTTCTGCTGGGACAGTAGGAGCACCTATGCCTCAGTTTGAACACATAATTATACATCTGAGTATTGATGAGTTAAGGCAAGAGGTGTTGCCTTAATATTTCACAGTAAAAAAGTGAAAAAGGCTCAATGAAATATAAGTAAAATCCTTTTGTTTACCCATCTGGATAAGGCCTTTGTCAGGATTTGTTTGAAGTGGATGGATACTTACGTAATTTTGGAAAATGCATTAAACAGGGGAAAATGTTTTTCTTTTATTATAAGTCAATACTAGGAGGGAAGAAAATACAGTAAAATTTGCCGTAAGCAGTGTCTCAGGGGAACAATAAAAATTGACTGCTTAATGGACATAGTCTTCTAATAAATTCGGAGAAGAATTTATTGGATTTTTTAGGGGTATTCAGAGGTCGTTTGTAGATAGAACTGTCTGATAACATTCATATTTTGTGTAGGTCTTATATGTAATTTAATTAAAGAGAATGTTTAGTCATGAAAGAAGTCTTTCTCTTAATAATCAACACTTTGATTTAGTAATTGTTCTGTAACAAAAAAACCTTGCACAGAGTAACGTGCTGAAATATGTGGTTTCCCATGTGATTACTTACTGTTTTCTAAACATGTTTGTTATTAAACGTTCAGTATGCTTTTCCCTTAAGCTGTATTTCACAGTGAGACTACTTGAAGTGACTACTAGGGTCTGTGCTTGTACTTTGGATAGCCAAGTGTTTTCCAAAACAGGAAGATGTTTTATTAAGCAATAGTGAGATCAGACATAAAACAACAGTGGCTTCTCACCGACTGGCTTTATGTGGTTGAGGGAAACAGGACCCTATTCTTGATGAGAAGAAGATGTCCAGACAAAAGTTTCCCTGTGGAGCATTGCCAGGAGCTGTTCTGCTTCACTCTGTATGATGACTTAATGATACTGGGTATAATCAATCTTACACTTTGGATTTTAATCCATTAATAATATGGAATATATTTGTAAATAAAACTCTCTGTAGTTAGACTGTATATTGCAGGTTCCCCCAAATGCTGAAGCAATAGGGAGTACAAAACAATGACCATTTGGTCGAATTTACACCCGGTGAGTCTGGGAGTACATTTCTACCTCCCTTTACTGGCCAGAAAGGAGTGCTTTTCCACTCATAAGGCAAACAAGGAGAGCTCAGCTCTGATACTTTGCGTGAATTAAATCCCATGACTTTTAAACTACAGAGGGAAGTCATCACATCAAGATAACAAAAATGGCACTAACTGGAATAAGAAGTTATTTTCAGATGCCTGCCTTCAGCAAGGAGTTGCCCTTTGTTAAAATAATGAAGACGTTTTTGTGCAACTTGTTCTGTAGAGAGGTTACACCTTACATGGACCCAGCATTTAACAAATGCCATGTTTTATCTTTAGTCTTGAGACAATTGCTGTATCTCAGGGAGTGCATTAAAGGAGGAGAAAGTCAGTCATTTAACAAGAGCTGTTTGGGAAGGGGAAGAGGTCGAAGAGAGCAAGTGGCAGGAAGATAGGGCCTGGTGTTGGTTTAGGCACTAATACAACATGTTCATTACATTATTTTTGGCTTCAAGCAACTTTTCATGTGTGTATTGCACTGCCCTGTTTGCAACCATGCAGCTATAGGATTACATATAGGAAAGCTAGACTGTGAAACAGTTTGACATTCTGAAATCAGCTGTGGAAAGACTGTGAAAACTGGATGTAGTGTAAAATGTATTATTTGATATGAGAAAAGAACTCCTTAGAAACAGTGTGGAACCCATGGTGTCGCTAAGTGCCTCCAATGGCGACGCTGGAGGTGCAGCAGTTTGCCCCATGGAGGGTATGGCCCACAGCTTTTAAGTGGGTAATTTCCCTTTAAGGATCTGATAAACAAAAATGTCAATGGCCTTGGCAACATGACATGAGTGTCTTAGTTTCACTAGGATGAACTGTTCTTGGAAAAAATTCTCCCCTGTCTGAGTCACAACCAGGTTTTTCCTTCTGGAGTAAGAATGTGTGCAGTTCTTCTCCCTTCTCCCTTCCCAGTCAGCAACGCAGGCAAATTCCAGTGCGCTAGTCTGGCATTTCGATTTCTGTAGGGTCTTCTCATGTTATGCCAGTGTAGAAGGTTTCACATTTTTTTAACATTCTTTCAAAACAGAACTGCTCCAGAGCACCTTTCTGACGTCCAGTGGCCAGACTTTGTTGGGGTTTTGCCTTCGTTCACAAAATGGATGAAAGTAAATTCTATCCATTGGGACATAAAACATAAAGAGTGGCCTGTAAGCAGTGATTGCAGAAGTCATCATATGTAGGCTTAAGAATACAGTGGTTTGGATATTCATGTGAGAAAAAAGCTGACAGCTACCATGCCATTTAAACATCAATTATATTGTGAAAAATAGGAGTTTGTACATTCTATTGAACAAAAGAAGGAAAAATGTATGTGTTGTTCAGATCAAACTGCATGTAATGATTTTCAGTTTGTTTCTTTCTGTCTTTCTTTCCACAGGCATATAAAATCCTCTCCAGGAAAAAAAAAAAATTATGCAGGCATTTTGCATGCTTTTTGAGACAGTGAATACTGGTGGCAGTGCTTTTAGTCATTAGTGAAGTGTTCAGAGCAGTCAGTAATGTGGAGGATGCAGTTGTGATACCTCCCTTGGATCACTGGAGCTGTGGTCTGAACACTCTGAAGAAAAGAATAGTTCCATGCTTTGCAGGCTAGGAAGTATCGAGATGGATCTGCACTCAGCCCCTTGGCCTGATCCTGCTTTTTTATGGAAGCTGGTCGTGTTCAGGGTAGGGTAAGTGGGAATAGACAGAGGTCCTTCCTTCGAACTTGCCTGCCTCAGAGGTAGGACACTGATGTGACAAGTAGCTGACGTTGTTCAAGCCTTTACCTTGCATCAGGCTGAAAGGATTTTTTCTGTCTTGTCTGATCTCTTAGTCTGACCTTCAATAACACCATTTTCTCCAGAACAAAGGAACCATACGCTGGCATGAGCCTATTCTGTATTACACCACTTTGAAATAGCAGCAGTGCACCAGCCAAAAAAAAAAAATTACGGTGAATTCTCCATTATCTGATGGAAAGAAACAAACATTTTCCCAATAGAAGAAAAACGTGGATGATGCAAGTACTGGGAGCAGTCACAGAACCAGTTCTCGTAAGACTGGCCAGACGTAGGAGTATCTCTGCACTGCACCCTCCTGACACTCTAAATCGGAGGACTTACTCATTCAGACACAGCACCCGACCTGAACTGACTCTGCACCACATTGCAACAGAGCTCACAAGCTTTCTAGGAACCCAGAGTGCTCTGAGGCAGGGCAGGAACCAGATCAGGCTTGATATGGCATGAACGCATGTGCCCAAAATCTCCCGGCCTCGTGCTGACAAAGAGCCCCTTGGATGCACCTCCAGAGGGTTCCACAGTGCCGCTTCATCATACGCGTTGCAGAGACGACAGGTCTGGCTCTCCAGTCCAAGCTTACACTATATTCTGCCTAAAAACTGCCTCACTGCTCCTGCATTCTGCCCCAAGATTCAAAGAGCTGGGGTAGGTTCTTGCAGAGCCAGAAGCACTCGTCTTCTGCACTACAGTTAGTCAGTGGCACAGATCCACGACTCACAGGTACTGAACTGAGGAATATATGGATATAAATGTGATATAAATATATAAATGTGTCATGCTCGTGCCACTTGGTTTCTTGATGCTTGCTGTTGTGGCACCTGCAAGGAGGATATGGGAGTCAAAGAGCACGGTGTTGTCCAGGAAACCCTGACACAATGCTATTGCTCTCTTTTACCTTTTACAACATTCTGTAGCATCTTGAAGGCGAAGTGGCAAGAGTCTGCCACTGAAAATCTATGCTCCAAGAGAAGTAGTACAGAGAATGATGAGACATGAGGAAGGAAAAACAGATGTGAAAGGAAGATAAAAGCAATGTAGCTTGACTGTATACCCCAAAGTGCCAAACTTACACACTGTCTTTAGCAGGCAATAAACTTCCATGTTTTATGAATACACTCAAAGTTTTCATCGTGATATTGTACTTAGAGTATAACTGATGCCAAACCAACAAGAACACGAGCCCCATTCTCACCTGTAAAAAATAACCCTGAAGTCGAAAACGCAAATAAATCATAGTCTTTTTGCTGTTGGCAGCTACCTATTACAAGGTGGTTGTTAATATTTTTGTTCTTCGTAATACGAGTAGCCTCAAGACGAAGTAATAGTTATGAGTTACAACAAGGTCTGAGCTACAAGTTTCTTTAGTAACAAAATAAGAACATCCAAACAAATGCAGTATTTGCCATTAAAAAATTATAAGATAAACCACGGAGATATGATTTTCAAAATTTTCAGTGGGGTTTCCAAACCATGTAAACTTTTCTAACTTGTTTGACCATGCAATGTTCTTTAAAAATAGCCTCACATGCCTTGTGTAACCTGTGTTGACAGCACTCAAATCGCAGTGTACTGTGAAATGGCTGAGCAAGCGACACATATTCTCAGTTCTTGGAAAACAATAGGATTGAGCATAGTTGTGCATTTTTCCTGAACACATATAATTTAAAAAACAGGTTTCATTTACAGGCAGCATCTCACTTTTCCTTTCCGAACCAGGTGACAAAAATTTCACTCTTCTAATGGCTCATGGAAGTTCTTGTTTAATTCTGGTGATACCCAAAAATACTGTTCATATACAGTCAGAAGCAGAGTGTAGAAGTCTGCTGTAGAATTAAGGATGAGAAGAACCACAAGGAGATAAAGAGACACAGAAACTTGGTGTCCACACAGCTTGTGAACAATTCAACAAAAGGCATCTATAGATTTCTGCCTGGATTGTCTAGATAATACGACAGGTACCTGCAGCCAAGTCCAGAAAAAAAGCAGAGCAAACAAACAAAATACCCAAACCTCTTGCAAAATGAAGTGAAATACTGTTCTAAATCCTTTATTTTTTTGTTATTAATATTACTGTTTGTGTCTCCCTCCTGCAGCTCTTGGCAAACAGTGAACTTAAAAATATTTGGAAAAACAGTTGGTTCTTCCCACCTCATCCGTGCCTTTTCTTAACCCCCAAAATCATTAAGCATTGTGGTGCTTGCTGAAATCCTGTTTACCAATCCTGCTTGGTTACGTGGGTATTTTCAAGTTTTTAAAGGAACTTTTTGTTCCTACAGGGCGAAGCCTCCTTGTGATGTGCTGCAGCCAAGTGAGCCAAGGTGCTGATAGCCCCCTGCAGTGAAGGAACATGCGGAGAGAGAAGAACGGGGGGAAACAGCAGTCTTTTCAACCGTCAACATTTATTTAAATGTAATCATGAAATTTGGCTGTTCCTTGGGCCATGTGGTGTCTGCCCATTCTGCAGGGTGGGGCTGGAATTACTGCTGGCATGAATTTGTTTGGCCTCTTATTTTCATAACCCTTCAGAGCCACACGAGGGGAAAACAAGAGGCCACATAAGTACATTTGAGAGCTAAATGTTTGTCTGGCATGCTTGCATCATGCAGGACTTGGAAGAGCCGAGGAAATCCTCTCAGTTTAGGGAATATGAAGTGAGCTGCTTAGTTTAATGTGCAGAGAGAAGGCTGCGGAGGATACAGGAAGGGAGAGACTCATGCAGGTACGGAGAGGGGTCAATATGTGGGGATCAACTTCAGAGGAGAAAACAGGTAGAAGATTAACTTCGTGTCTTCCATTGTCACGACTTTAAATTGACTTACAGCAAGAAAGTTTATGGGGCTCATTGTACCACGAGGCTTCCCTTTCTACACAAAAAGGATGTGCCCCTTCATTTCATCCACCTCTCCGATTTTCAGAAGCACTTTTTGGCCACTGTTATTCCCCTGCAGACCCTCTGGTTTCTCCTGCAGTATCTTGGCCCCTACCTTACCAGAAACGTCCTTGTACAGCCCTCACCTCATCTCTTCACAGTTCTCCTGCTCGTGCTCAGCCAGATCTGTGGTGTTCCCCACTTCTCCTGGTCAGGCTGTAGGAAAAAAAAGGGTGCAGCTGTTCCTCCTGTTTCTCAGCAGGCAGGAAGGATGACTTAAGCAGCTGATGCACATGGGAAGTGTCTCCCATGTCGTCTTCTACTTCTCAGCTTCTCTCCAGTTGCAAAAAAAAATGAGCACAAAACCATGAGAAGGACAGAAAATCCAAGAGAACCTGTGGGCTGTGGTGGTGTCTAGAGAGGCTGAGAGAAATCCGGAAGATGACCGAGAGGAAGTAGCAAAACTACCGAAGGAGAACTGGAAGTGTTTTTCGCAAGGGTGAATTAAGACTGGAACACAGTGCTTCCAGTGACAGGTTAGTCACATATATTGAATAGTAAATGGATATGTGCCTGAAGAAAACGCACACCTAGAAGAGTATTCCTGACAGAGATGGATAATAAGTGTAGATGCTTGGGCGTATGAACACATTACTGAAATAGATGAGTAGCTGAGAAAGGAGAGAGAAAATGCTCAAATGGTACAGCTGGGCAATGAAGATAAAAAGGAGAGCATGCTGAAAAGTGAAATGAGAGGAAAAGAAAACTGGGGGAAAAGAGGATGAAGAAGGAAGTTGGCACTGGCAGGTTTGCCAGAGAAGAAAACAGCATTAGAAAATTCAGGTGTTAGGAGGATATAGAGTATAAATGGAAAATGATATATAAAAAGCAAGAGACTGAAAGATTACAAAATGGAAAAGGAAAGAGGAGACAGACAGAAGAAAGGGAGATGGTGGCCGATGTGACAGTGACAGATGCTTACACTTACTATTAATACAGAGGGACTGCTGATCTCACAATGTGCCCACTCTGTGCTTCTCACACCAAGACTTTGCTTGGTCTCTTTCAGAATATCAATCCATATTCTCAGGAAAGGCCTAGGCGGATGTTTCATATGTTTGGCATATGTTTACTCCAATGCCTTGACAGCCTGCAGATTGGAGGCCTTCAAGGATTTTCAGACCCATGTTAAGACTGGAGAATCTCTAACTTTCTTCACTGCTTGGTTGAGTGCAGAGAGATTTTTAGATCCCATGTCACTTTTATAATATGCAGCTGTTGTTTTAGTGACATCTTGGATTAGAAGTACGGGATAAAAACTGGTCTAAGTGCAGTTCTTGTCCTTTTTTTTGGCTGTAATTAAATCCTGGATCTTGCTTAAGAGAATTTTTTAAGGAAGAACTGGAAATCAGTCCTTTCTGCTGGCATTATTCCTGGCTTATTTAATTTCCAGTGTAGTTAATGGACGGAAAAAGACAAAGGATAAGGAATCACTTGTGGCTGTACTACTTGGAGACCCATTTGTTTGGGGATACTGTGAAGAAATGGTAAGTAAGTGGCTTGTAGGTATAACAAATAAAGGTCTTTAACATATAACTGCAAATAGAAATGGTAGGGGTTTAAGTCACTCAGGTTTTAGTCCCTGTGGGGACCACTTAGGAAGAATTACATGACTCACAGATATTTGAGCCAGAAGGGATCAACAGATTGTTAGTTTGACCTACTGTGTAACATGGACCATAGTATTTCATCCAGCTAAATTTGCCTCTAGCCTAAATCTTATCTTTCATAATGTCAGGTGGACTTGATTTGGAGCTTTGAGGGGATGAAGAACTGAATGCATCAATTAACAGTTTGTCCTCTAATAGTTTATTTCTTGTTGTTTTGAATCTATTGGCTTTATATTTAACTCCACTTTATACAGCTTCAAACTCCTTTTTGTCATTGTTTTGTTAAGCTTTTTCTCCTTTATTGGGGGCCTCCATTACCTTTAATTTTCTTGATGTGAGATGTTTATGAAGTGAAGAGTGTATGCTAGGTACAAAAGATGTGTGAAAGACAGACATCCTCTGTCTGGACTGCAGTAATATGAATAACTGGAAGGGTGAACATCTGTTCTCAAGAAAATTGCCTCATTCTTAAGTATACTGTGTGTAGCTGGGCTGCCCTGCAGCTGATGTGTTGCTGTTCCAGTTTGCATCTACGCACTGACGTTAGCAGGCGGGGGGCAGAGGGTCACCGATGGCTCTGCAGTACGATAGCATGGTAGAACAGGCTGCCCTGGAGACAAGGTGATTCCAGCTCTTGGGTCAGCTTTTGGCAACGGTTGCTGCCTCTGTGGGATGTAACGAGAAGCGAGAGAGAGTGAAATGGCAGACTGCATGAGGCTGCAATGAGTCAGCCACTCCAAGGGGGCTGGAAGAAATGTATAGTCTGTATAGAGGAGCACTGGGCTGCCCTTGAGCTGGAGGCAAGGAGTTCAGATTTCTGTAAATCCAATTCATCTGATGTTCTTGGCAGTCAGGGGAGGAAACTCACAGCAGAGAGCTCTGGTGTGTGAGGAGTGATGACTTTCAGGCTGCCTTCTGGGAAGCCAGGCCAATAAACGTGGTTACCATGTACTGCAACAACAGTCCTGAAGAGGGAGTGTAAACTAATAGTAGTATCTAGGGCAATATAAATTGCCTCCTTTGTGATGGAGTGAGCAGTGTATGACTAAAGGCCAAAGCTCTGCACAACCTTCACAGGAAAAATTTACGTATAGCTGTCTCTCATAACTAATGATTTTATCCCTTTTTGCCAAGAGGGAGAAATTGAAAGCATTAATTGAAAATTTTGTTCATGCAAGATTTTTTTTGGGATGTTCATCATCTCACGATCATGGTGCAATTTATTCTTCTGTTGCTTCTTCTAAATACTGGGTTTGTTCTTTTTCTGTCCAAACATGAGGGTGCTTTCCACCCCCTTATTATGTTTTGGAGTTTCAAAATTCAGTCTCAGAATTTCTCATTTCTCTTGTTATTGGTACTAATTCAGAGGATTTGACATTTCTCCTACCAATCTCTGTTATTGAGAATTATTATCAGAGCTATTATCGGAGCATAATTGTGAAGTAATAAAGTTTTGGGGAAAAAAAGCACTAGGTATTTTCAGATGGTCACACAGTGAAATGTCATTAACGCTGTGTAATTTGCTTGGAGTAGTCCAGCCTTGGAATGTGTGGCAGTATTTCAGTGCGTGAAAAATTATTGTTGCTTCAGCTGCAGCCATATCCATCTCCCTGGGAAGACTTCCAGCTTCAAAGGGAAATCTGGTTGTACATGTTTGAACTGTGTTTTTAGCTGCAACATAATCTTTTCTGTCTTCTGGCTGTCCATTAGAAATGGTAATGAAAACATGGCACACAGTCCTTTCAGCCTCAGTGTAACCTTTCTCTTTCTCAGGAAAGAAACGTTCCACAACCCAGAGGGTAATTCAGTTAGTGACATCCTTTCAGATGCTTGGAAGGTGTGTTTTGTTGGAGCATCTGCATGCTCCAACGTGCTCTAATCTGTAAAGCAAAAGGATGGCACCTACCGAACCATGTCAAAAAATAAATATGTCTGTCTCCTAGCTAATACTTTCACAACAACGGAATCGTACTAAACATATATTGATTTCATGGGGCGGATAGTAAAGTTCTTAAACCTTCAGTTACCAAAATGTGTTGTCAGGTCTTCAGTGAACCTAACATTACCGCTTAGCACAGAGGAGAAAAGAAGCACTGGAAATGGGAAAGGCATATAACAAACATTTCCAAACTTTCAGGAAAGCAAGCTAGAAAATAAAAATAATGTATAATGAAATGGACTTCCCTCATTTATTTTCTCTGTGTGAGCAAAAGGGCTATAATAAACAGTGAAAATAAAGAAGTCCTAGCGATTGATGACCTCTCACCTTCACCCCATCCAAGCTGCTTTTTAAGGCATTTTTCATACTCTCCGTTTGTTTATTGTTCCTCTGCTGCTTCCAAGTTGACCTTCAGATAGGATCCCACCCAGAGTTTTGCAGGAAGCAAAATAGGGCAACAGAAGCAGAAAAGTTATTAGCTGGAATGATGGTTATAAAAATATGTGCAAAGTAATTATATCAGGGTCGTTCCTGTCTTGATCAGATACAAATATTTTTATTGATGCTTGTCCGAGACCCTTTAGGGAAATTTTCAGGCGCATTGATATCCTATGATAAATTTCTGTATTATTTCTTATATTTTCTCATGGCTTCTCTGTGACCCTTCCTGTTGTTCCAGGATGCCCTGTTTGGAAATATTAAGGCCATCACCATTATTATTGATTAAACAATAAGAAAAAAAAAAGTAGACCATATTCTTCTCCATATAAATTCTCCCTAGTTGCACATATACATGAAATGTAAATATGTATATATGAAATGTAAATATTTACATGAAATGTAAATTACTTCATATAATGAAGCCTGTTCTAGGAAATGTCTTGTCCATCATGTGATTTAGTCTGGCTTAAAGAAGATACTCAGTGGAAAGCAACTCACTTCTGCTATTTTGTTTCCTCTGCTAAAGTAGTTTCTGTGTGTTTAGTTTGTATTTTATGTATTCAGCAGGTGTTGATGATGGAGTACTGAAAAGATACACACCAGAAGAGATTAAAGGCAATTTGGTACCATGCAGTTTAAAGTAGCACAGAGACCTGTACCAGTCACCTGCAGTAAACCAGATGTATGTTGTATGCAATATAGCAAACATTTTTCAGGGTTGTCCATTTTTGGGTTTGAAATTGCTAAACATACATAAAAAGCAAACCAGGAATTTAGCTGGAACATTATAATAAATTTTTAATATATTGTTGGTATGAATGATTTATGTAAAAATCTACCAAGTTTCATATTCATAGTAACTTATTCAAAGATTAGCCTATTTTATTGACTGTTTTTGCAAAATAAAATATCTTCCATTACCCACCAACATTGATAAGAACTTTTTTAAGGTTTGGGGCAGGGAGGATTTTAAATTGTAGATGAGGTATTGTTTAATTTGTTCCTCATTTCTAATGATCTGAAGGCACTTACATTTTTTCAAATGAAAAAACATGGTAAGGTTTTGGGTTGTTGTTTTTCTTTTTTTTTTTTCTAATAATCTTGCCATTTCCAAGTATTTGCACTGATATGTGGGACAGGTCATGTGGTTTTATCTGTCTACCACTAACATGGGTTCCATCTAAATTCTTACAATGGGGAAAAGTATTTTTGTGTCTTCTGAAGGCACAAACGTGATTGTGTTTACAAAAAGTAAGCATACTTTTACTTCCTTTTATAACTGATCTGTTAGATCTATGAAGCAAAGGGTAATTTTAATCTAAGCAGTTCCTGGATTTCGACTCTGTAACACATTATTACTCTTTAGTGTTTATTTACCTGTATGTCACATGTAGTCATCAGTTTCATATACCTCAAATAACTTGAAACTCACAGTCTGGGGTAACAGAATGAGTGCTGAGGGTGAAATAATTATTTCATAAATTTTTCCTGGCATCAAGACATCCTGCAAATACCAACAAAAAGTCAGTCTGTGTCTAAATTAATCAGAGAATCATAGAATCATAGAATGGTTAGGGTTGGAAGGGACCTTAAAGATCACCCAGTTCCAACCCCCCTGCCATGGGCAGGGACACCTTCCACTAGACCAGGTTGCTCCAAGCCTCATCCAGCCTGGCCTTTGGATTAAAAGGTGGGAGCCCTGTGTCATGCTGACAAATAAATGCTGTGCAATACGAATTGTGTTTAACCTCTAAGGCTAGGGGGAGGTTGAATGACATTTGTTTGTAATCCAAGTGTTGTTCATTTGATAAACACCTTTTGCCATATATAGCATAAATTTGAATTAATTGTTTGGCGTACTGGTACTGCAGTGTCAGAAGGCCCGGCCTACTATCACTTTTCTCCTTTACACACTAGTGTTTTGTAATGCGAATCCTTCAGATCAGACAACCTGATTTTATTTCTCTGAAAGTCTTTGCCATTTTCCTTTCTGTATTTCAGGCATGGGAATTAATGTGATTTAGAGAACTTGACAAAACTGCCAGGGCAGATAGTCAAAGAACGTGATGTTGTAAAAACCCATTTGACGGGTTTGCTTCGTGCAAAACTGCACACCAAAAATTTCACTGTAAAGCGGATACAAGCATTTGTTTGCAGCAGATCTCCGTTGCTTAGCAGAATACGAGACACTGCTCTTGCCAAGACTCTAAGCAAATGATGCCTGTTGTGCATTTTAAGGTTTTCAGTAACTGACAACCCAAGTTTGTTACGCAGGAAGGGGTAGAATGGAAGAGGCACTGTGGGCTTGCACTTGGTGCTGCCAGGAGACAACACTTGCCATGGGAATGTTTGATCCAGTGGTGTTTTCTTGTAGCAATTATTTATCATTGTTTCTGAAGGACTAATTTCCACGGAAAATATGAAGCCTGCAAAAGTTAAATTTGGAAAACTGTTGAAATGATTTGGCCAAAACCTGTGAATTTTTGAATGAGACAGTGCCTGTGTAGGAGATGGAATTAGGGCTCTTCATGCTCTTACTCTTTTCTGTTGCCTGGGCTTCCCAGCAAGGCCGTTTGTCCCTTTTTACCCAGTGGAGAGGGCAGAGGATTTGAGAGAGAAGACCCTGCCCATGGATGCAGAGCATGATGCGGGACACTTCCCACAGAACACCTTCCCACAGACGAACTTGTTAAGTTGGTCAACAGACTCTCCCCTAAAAGGCTTCCACTGCTTGACTGGCAGGAAATGACACATTTTGCCCCAAAAGCTGGTCAGTGTCAGAGCTCCATGTGTCCTTACAAAACAGCCAGAGGGATGTGGGACAGGGACCCGAGAGCTGGTGCTCCTGGGGCAGGGGCAGAGCTGCCCACAAACGTGTTCCAGGGGCGTTGGTCTAACTTAGCTGTTCAACTCTTTTCTTCCATTAACTGAACCAAAAGGCAACAACAGCGAAGCCCAGACTTTGTGGAAATCAGGAACTGTTGAGCCACTCTTCGGAGCGAAGGTAATGTTTAGGACGAAGACATTAGTAATACGATGCCTTGCCTGGTCTCTTGGGCGTTGGCTCTGAATACGCCTCTCGACTGTTTTAGGGCGGGAAGGTGGATGAGTGGTTGGGTAAGGAGGCACTGTGGTTTTCCTTCTTGGAAGTCCAAGCAACTCTCCTGCCTAGCCAACAGGCACTTGGGGATCCTCTGAGCTCGAATCCCAGTTTTTCTGATGTTCACCTGATTTCCATGTGAAACTCAGGTGATGGTTCTGATAACACACCTGGCATGACTTTCCATAAAGTAGAAATTAAAGAATGCAGCCCTGTGTCCTGTCCTCATCCCATCACATCGGTTCTGGACACCAAACTGCCAGGCAGCCTGCAGCTCCTTCAGAGCTCCAGGGCCCAGTTATAAATAAGTAAAAAGGTCGATGAGTGAAGATCTGAGTGAGCTTCTCCCCTCAGACCAGCTAGTTGGTAATAAATGGATGTGTAATAGTGCTTCCTGTAAGGGTAATGCATTTATTCTCTGGAATTCGTTTCCACAGAGATTTGCCTGGCAAAATCAGTGTGTGAGTAAACAGCATTTACCAGGTCAGATGTTCTGACTTCCTAATTCCGCCCTTTGCTTTTCTTGGGAAGTGGGCTGAGTTAATTTATGTGCGTGTTTTAAGGGATAGAATATGGTTGGAATCACGACGGGCAACTGTTTGGATATTGAAAACTAGAAATGTTACTCTGTGTATAAGATAACCCTACCTGGCACATAATTACTGATTGTCACGTATAACAGAAATCATCTCTTTCAGTTCTATTTCTAGAAACGTGTTCAGAAGTAGTGAGAAGGTTTGCTGTAACAGCCAGATATTTTTTTTTTTTTTTTTTTTTTTTTTTTTTTTTTTTTTTGTGTGTGTGGCTTGGAAAGCACAAGTGCAACAGAAAACTTTGCTGGCATTTTCAAGTGATTTATCTTAAAAATGATTACAAAATTTCTTCTTAAAACAACCTCAGTGAACTGACTGCTCAATTATAAATTAACACCATTGACTTCATTGCAAATTTGCTTATTTTTTTTATTTAAATTTACTTTTCTATTTACTTAATTCCCTAGGACATTGATCTACAATAGGATGCACCCGTCTCTAAAGAGACAAAGTTACAGTTACACGGTAAAGAGCTGAGATATTTTTTATATGTGTCTTTGTTTAATCCACATTATATGGGGATATTTCAGGCTTTTCCATACGTGTTTCTGTTGTTTTGTGGAATGTGGTAATATTCTGTTGACTAAATAATTAGAAAACAGGAAGCAGGACACTATAGACAGATACAGATATATAAGAACTTCAAATATAAAGTGAGGAAAAGTCTATCATTAAACACAGCAAATTACAGAATCGCTGGGGCCCAGAGGTATGAGGTAAAACTTGATGAAGTTTGTTATTCATGTTGTCTCATACCAATTATAAATCGTGGTTAATCTAATCTGAGAAAAACAATAATGTAAAAGAATTATGGTTTTAAGATTAGTTACCAAGACTCTTAAAAATGAGTGTTCTCCTACCAGTAGCCATCATTGATATTGTGCTATAATATCCTCGAGTCTCATGCTGGTTATGGTGAGTGTTTCGATAGTCCTCCTGGCACACTGTTTTCTGTAACAGAGATCTAGTACCCGGTCATTTTCTTTTTGCATCACTACCCCATGAATGTTCTGCAAAGCAGTAGGATGTGCTGTATGTTTCATGCAAAACACAACAATGAGTATTTGATAACTTCTTGTTAGGATTACCAACATTTCACAAACAAAATGAGATATCCAGGGTTTTGTTGTTCTAAACATTTTACACTCCTGCTTGTCTAGATTCCCTATGTCAGTTTGCTGTTATTGCATCTTTTTGTTCATGATTTAGTTTTTATATTACTTTAAATAGCTGGTGTATCTTACTGAGCATAGGAATTTTAGCTGGATGCATCCATATTTAATGAAGATGGAGCCACCAGCCCCTGGGCTGCAGGTAATATGGGGAAGAGGGTACTGCTCTACGTGCAGCTGATCCTCTGGTGGAACATCCTTCACACTTGGATGTTTCTGAGTGTCCGTTACTCGTAAGATGTTTAAGCCAGGCTGCTGTGATGTTAGATTTTACAGACTTACAGTGTCTTGAAGCTGTTAAAAGTGGGGGTACATGCCAATATTTGTGTGTTCAGAGCTTGCAAATTGTTTCTTGAGATAGGGGGGTGCATAGAAGCATGAGCCGTGCTCAGCTATGCCAAGATAAATCATCCTGACATAGAAAACTATGGATTTCCTACATCTTAGGGGCCTTTATTCCTTTACTTAAGTTTAATCAAATAATAGGTTATTCTTTTTCACATAACTAGATGAAAAGATTAGTTTCTAGGACTAATCCAAGGAGACTCCTCAAGCCAGGAACTATGGAGAAAATATAGTGCTGAGCTGGAAAAATATGGGGGGTTTAATGTGTGGTTAATTTGCTAAAAATATTGTTGGAAACATAAGAATGTTTTTTCCTTTTATCTTTCAGTGAAAAACAGATCCAACAGTAAGATACTGCAAATTATCCAATATTTTTCTCCAACTTGTGTTTGAGTACTTTGTCTTAACAGATTTCTAAAATGATTTATAATTGAGCAGTACAAAACAACATTTAGCGCAAGACAAAATACAGCTTAAGATGTTGCTTTAATTGCATTTGCTTTCCCTTAAAGAATAACGGGAAGCCTCATAGAAAACATTTTATTTGGAAAGAGCCTGAAGCAAGGCTTTTTGGCACTCAACACAGGATGTCAGTTTGGTCCTTTCTGAGCCCTCTTTTATATGTAAATACAATGGAAACCCAGCACAAGGAAGAAAAAAGACTTACCTTTACCTTGGCTGTAAAGTTAAGGATCAGCCTCAGAAAATCCTGTGACTGGACTGTTTTAGTGTTGGGGTGCTAGAAAGTCAAGATTAATTTCCTTTTTTTTCTGACTTGCTGTGCTATGCTCAGTGGATGACTTCATCTCTCTATATATCTTTTGTCTTCTTAGACTGAGTTGTTTTCCTTTGTCTTTTTACACAGTCCAGCCCAGATTAAGAAACCAGGATCTCTGGGTACTATTGTAGTGCAAGAGATTGTTGCTCGTTTGTTCTGATTTAAAGATATTTGATTTATTTGTAATTTATGTAACGTTAATGTTAGGTATTACAACAGAAATAACTTTTCTTTTAGAATACTTGTGAATGTAGCCCAATTTACATGAATCACCTTTATTAAATGACCCACACAACAACTGTGATGTCACAAACAGAGTATTTATGACTTCAAGCACTGAGTGATGAACAGGCAGAATGAGCATAAAGCGTCAAGTGTAGTATTGAAGGCAAAGGGAAACCTTCTCACAGTGGGGGTTTGCATACATAAGGTCTTACAGAGCCAGAGCTGGATTAACCAGTATCTTTTTGCAGAATAAAATTTTTTTGTTCTTTTTTTGACACCAACAGCCTAATCCATAGCTCGGCTACCACCAGGCTGTTGTATTTGGAGGCCACCATTTGGGACCATATGTTTCCCCCTTCATTTAATGTATCTCTGAGGCCTGTCACACACTTCCTCAGGCAGACATTGTCATAACTCTGTTATGTGAATCCTGATTTTGTAAGCACTCTCCAACTACAGATGGCCTCTCCAAAGAGCTTCCTGGATCTACGCCACTGCCACCTCAAGCAAGTCCTTCATGTGAATCCTTTTCATAGCTTTATCAAGCATTGTTTTAAAAATAGTAAAGGAATCAGTTGTTCCCACTATTTATTTTGCTTGTTTATGGTCCTGCCTCCTAAATCCAGACGTGAAAATTGTCTCTGCCTTTAGAGGGATCAAGCATGTCCAAGGGGCATTTCATTGAGATGTACAAGCTTGAACGCTCTGTGATCTTTGTTTTAGCTCTGTGTTTATCTGCTGCAAGGATTTATCTTATCCCTTTCTGTGCTGGCAGATGGGAACAGTGACAATAAGCCAGCCATATAGTTTAGATGGAGTTTACAGGCGGATACAGCTGCACATGGAGAGGCTGTGATATCAGTCAACATTCCTAAACTGTACATAAACAGATTTCCCAAACTGTCACAACTGTTCCTGTATTTTGTGCATTGAATAAGCACAGTTGTGTCCTGACAGCAGGAGGATTCATGCAATGTGTTCTTCCACAAGGTAAGCTCTGGTTTTTTCAGCTGTGAGGTCTCCATGTGGAATTCTAGCTAAGTCAAAAGCAGTAGTGTTGAGGATTCATTGGAAACAGCCAATGTATTCCCCCAGCAAGCGCAAGTGTGTTTTGTTCAATTCGGTCTAGGAATCCAGGCTTATAAAATGACCTTATAATGGGTTTTGAGGAATTGTTTACATGAGAGAATCAAGAGAGATGAAAAACAGAGAGGGTCACTCTTCAGAAACGGGCTGCATACAGGAAATAGGAAACGTATGTGTCAACTTTGCTTCCAAGTTCCACCACTGACATGAAAGAAGGCCATTTCAGGGAAGAAGTTTCCACTTGCCTGTATAGGTTGAATCACACATGGCAGCTAGGAGAAGGCAGCATTGCTGAAGCATAGATAATAATGCTATTGTTGCAATTTCTGGTTAGGATAAGCTTAAAAAAAGTGTGCAAGGGCTCTAGTTCCCTCTTCAGGACAAGAAGATAAGAGATGTACTGAGCTATCAGCGCTTTTGTCATTCTGTTCTATTTTGGATAAAGTGAAGCGGCCAGCCTGATGCTAAACTAGCCGTAGTATTTCACTTGCTTTCAAGTAAATTGAGCTCATCTATTAATTGCAAGTGGCCTGTCACTGCAGTTCATGAGATCTCTCTTTTTTTAAGTATTGTGCCCAGTGGAACTGCAGAGAAGAGGAATATTTTCCCACAGCTATGTGCAATGGTCAATCATACCTTCCCACTTCATTAAATAACATGTTGCAACATTTTTAAATGCAAAAAGTAAGAAAGTTTTATGTTTTGAAAAAAAAGATTAAATCCCAATCCTGATTTACTTCCATATCTATACCATTGCGCTTGAGAAAAGATGATTTGAACTGCTCATATGTCTGTTCATTTCACACTGTATTTATAGGAAGTTTCCAAATAATAACAGTCAACTTGGCAAGAATAAATGTAGACCAAATGGTGTAATCCCCACAAGGAAGCATAATTCTCTTATGAAGTATTTACAATAGCAAGCTTGGAAATCCAACAATAGGTTATATTGTTAATAGGTTGTTTATAGCATCTTTTATTGACTGATTCATTCTTAATGGTAACAGATTTAGTCACCTAGCATTCTTCATGTGGTAGGCAGTTTAAAGTCCACTGTTGCTTTAAGAATCCTCTCAGGTAGCACAAAATATCGTTCTGACATAAATCAATAAATAGGACATAAGTAGGACCTTACAAAGTTCAGAAGTTCCCTGAAATGTAGCTGAACTTCCTGATGCTCCCTTCCTGTGACCCTCCAATAACCCTTCTCTCCCCTGCCTTCATGACCCTTTAATGTTTCCCTGGCTCTCCATTCGCTTCATCCTCTTAAAGAGCTTGGCTACATCCCAACTTGGATTCATCCAACAGGCCACCCTCCTTGGAAATTCTCCCAGTCTTTGAAAGGCCCTTGAAGTGGAGTAGCCTCAATGCTAGTTTGCAAATGTGAATTTCACGTGCTGTTGAACCACTCACTCACTTGCACGACCTTGTCGAAACTGGCGAACTCCTGCAGCAGCAAGTTGTGGTACAAAGTGATTAGCATTCTGTAAAGTTAAGATCAGAAAATGTAGGCCTTCTAAAATAAAAACAAGGGAGAGGGATTTGTTGTACAAATAGCTTTTGTAATACTTTATACACAGTTAGCAAGGTTGTTTGCATTAAGGGAATATGGCTGGTGAGGGAAAAAAATTATCTCTTTAAAATGGGATAGCACCAGTGTCAAGACAGCTAGCTGCCTGGGTATTATTAATTACTATTGTCCAAACTGCTCGTAACCTTCCTTTGTTAGTTTGTAGCATGCTTTTCCACTGGATATTTCACAATTATACATGGGTAGGAGTCTGTCCAAAAAAAAAAAAAAAAGTTTTTTTGGTATCTGGAACAAAAAATGCAGTGCTACAGTTTTGTGTGTTTTTTTACATACATTATGTGCCTGTCTGAGCTTCAGACATGAGACGGTGCTGCAGCCTTGTACATTACTATACTGTTCCACAGTTATCTAATAGGGTTTTAGAGGAGGTGTTAACTCTGAGTGCTAAGTATAATGTCCCTCAAGAATTTTACTTTTAACAGCTAACTCAACATCCTTGTTTGCAGAGATTCGTTCCAATACAAATCACAGATTGGCCTTGATGGTCTTCACATCTTCCAATTTGCGTACAAACAAATCTGAGGTTCACAGGGGATTTTGTAAAATGAGAAAGTGTCACAAGAGTCCCTGGAATATACAACTTCGTGAATATTTAAGCAAGTAGTGTGAATGCAACAATCTAAGCATCTTTGTGTGCCTGGCAAGAGGATGACTAATCATGTGAACCTGGTGACAACTTGTTTTTCACTGTTGCCCCTGTGCTCACAGTATTGTCTAGAACATTTATGAGAGATTAAAATCAGCTCAGTGCTTCTCAGTGGCACAGGCAAAGTTTAAGTTCGTCATCTCAAGGGTAATGACAAAAACTGTGTCCTCTCTCTTGGGTGTGGTAAAACTCAGCTTCTGAGTTCAGAAATGGGAATGATAAGGGTGAAAAGGCTGTTGAGTGGCAGCAAAGTCTCCCTTGGTGACATGACACAAGAGCAGATCAGAGCAGATCAAGGCAGGTTGGTGGCAGCAGAGAAAGTGGCCTGAGATAGGTCAGTGGGAACTCTGGGTAGATCGGTTTGGGAGTTAGGAACCCCCTACACATTTGCAAGGATTGAGATAAAGTTTGGAATATCTGCTAAGGGCAAGGTGACTCAAGTCAAAGGAAGAGTCCAGAACAGTCACCATTACACCTTGACCCTATCCTTGGTGGCAAAATAAGGAACAATCAGCTTTTTCTTCTATTATAGATAAAGTAGACAGTAGTGACCTTGCTGTCCTTGGTGGCTGCCTGTCTATGTGACCTCTTGCTTTCCTTTATGCAACCTTTTGCTGGCTAAAGCTAGCCTGCTACTTAATTTCTATTATTCCAATAAAACAACTGCCTCTTCTGTAACATGCTTACAGTATGAATTTTTTTTTTTTCTGATCCTTGGAGGACCAGAACAAAAGATTGTCTCTGTGGGAAATGAACAGTTAAGTGACACAACACGATACGGGGATTAACTGCAAATTGAAAAACTGAAATATGTTCATCATTGTCTTTTGAGACTAAACAAACACAGTGTCCTTAGCTTCTCCTCATATGATGTGTGCTTTGCCCCCAAAGCATCTCAGTTGCCCTTGATAAACTTGCTCCATTTTATTAATATCTCTCCTATCCTGGAAGAATCAAGACTTGTCAGAGAAATTGAGGTACCATCTCACAAGTGCTGAGTAAAGGTACCTCATCATTTCCTTCAACCTACACACAAGGAACATTTTCCTTGCTAACTGTCCCTTTGGAGACTGGACATTAATATCCCTCTACTAAGGGGTTTATTTTCATTTCTCTTGAGACAGAGAAATTATGTTTATCAACATAATGTCTTGGAAATTAAAGACTCTGTCAGAATTACTAATTCTGTCAATAGCTGAAAATAAAGCATATTGATTATACTCAAAACTGCATGTATTTCAGCAGCTTCGTTTTCTCATTTTTCATGTCCTTCATGACTTTGCACCCTTTGAGACTAGAATTTCAGATTCACATTGTTCAGCTGATTATTAGGGGTAGAATATATTTGATGTTAATTGCTATTTAAAAATGTAACAGGGTAGTAAGGTAAACCAATCCTTGTGATAAACCACTGGTTGGTAACCTTAGCAAGAGAGATGGTGTTTATTAACACAAAGACATTAATTAATTAAACATTCATTTGTTTCAGGATCATATAAAACCAAAAAGTAAAACAAAAACACACAGAAACCCTCTTTTCCTACTGAAATGGCCATTAGGTGCAGTTTTCCAACACTGAAGTCCCTGGTATATTCTGGCCCCTGAAACTGAACTAAGAAGATGGAGCATCATGCTGAATAACAGACTTTCGCAAGGCCTTTATGTGTAGGAGAGAGGGAAGTCTCTTGAAATGTTATACCCTTCATGGAAACAAATGTCAAGAAAGAAAAAGAATGTGAACAAAATCTGTAACGCTCTGCCAAGTGCTGGAGAGGCCCCTGCTAATGACTCTAAAGCCTTTCCTTCAGAGCAGGTTTGACCATCCAACGTGTCATCTTTCCAGAATCTTTCCTGAAGTAGCATATCTAGAAGCTGGACCCCAGAGAAGGTGACCAGGCGCTGCAGTCAGATCCTTCAAACATGTCTCAGACGCCACTGTATCGGCCCATCATCCCACCAAGAAGACCTTGCTTCAGGGTATGCTATGTCTGTGGTAGAGAATTTGGATTCTCTAATTTGGACAGTCTATTTCTGTTCATGAACCCCCGTGCCTAAAGAAGTGGTGTGTGGGAAATGATCAGCTACCAAGGCATCGCAGAAGAGCGGAGCCCAGGAAACCTGAGGTCCTTACTCCGGTACTCTTACAGCTGAAAATGAGACAGCTTATCAGACTGCCCAAGCCCAGCTCCTACCCTATGGAAACTGCGGCCGAACCGTCTTTCCTAACCTCATTGTGCACCAAAAGCATTGCAGAAGAGGTAGCAGCGGTGGGGGGCTGTCAAGCTCTAGCCCCCATAAACCTGGTAGAGGCCCAAGCTCTGGATCTGGCTCACCACGTGATGGTCCATCTAAGACCCGTCAAGGAAAGTGCGGGGCTGCACCGGACACCTTAGGGTAAATAGCTGAGCACGTGCGGTATGGATGGTTGTGTCTGCGTTTGGGTGCTAGGCACCCCAGGGGAGACCGGGTTCCCATCACATTTTAAATCACTCTCCTTCCGAAGGATGTTTTGACTCTGTGCAAATGTTTCTTTGCTGAATAGTAGGTACAGGAAACGGGAACACTGTGTGCATGAGAGAAACTATTTATTCCTATTTCTTTTGGTTTTCCTGTTGAAAGGGAATACTTGGGTTCTTCTACTCTGTGGTCCTGTGAGACTTACGTCCCCAAAAGCGACTACTGTGAGCTATAGCTCCCTAGGACATTCTGTTGAGCAGCTTAGGCAAACTTTGAATGTCTTATGTTTTAGCAGGTATTAGGTATTTTTATTTAGTTAACATGAAATAAAATGTTTCATTATCCTGTAATCACTCCAGCGATTTTCATTTTTTACCGTTATTCTTAACCTTGGCGTGGAACACGAGTTTACTGAGGACTGCATGTTCAAAGGCAGCTACTAAGAGTATAACAACAACTAAATAAATAAGACTGCACATTTCTTTCCACTGAATTTCATTCAAGATCCAAGAATAAAGAAGCTGATTCACATTATCCAAAAGCTACACAAAGTTTTGGAAAATGGCGTATTTTTTTCTGCATTTGTTTCTGCACAAGCTGTTTTTTGGCCAGGAGTTTTGTAAAAAGATAGATGTCTAAATTTAGGCCCAGTGTCTAAAATAAAAGACATGGTTTTGGTTTTTTTTTTTTTCAGTGAGGGTTGGACTCCTGATTGCCTAAATTACTTCTGAAAATGGGATTTAGCTTTCTCAGTCACCAAAGGAATGCAAAGCTATGCAGAGCATTTCTGAAAACGTTTAAAAGTAAAAGCATGCTGTGCTTCAGTTTTTCAGCTGCTGAGTAAAATAAAGATAAGAACACTACCCTAACACATGTGAGAATAAAGACAAGGTGAAACGTTTATGCTATTTGAGGTCACTTATTGATAGATATTGTCAAATTAGGCCCACTCCTCAGACTTTTATCAGCAAATTTAAAATAACCCACAAAGAGTTCAAAGTGCTGCACAGGTGCACCTATTGCTATAGGAAAGGTGTTCTTCTTGTGTTACTCTACACTGACGTTTGACCAAAGATCTGGTGTTGCTCTGAAGGTGATTGTTCAGGGAAAGGTATGGGTATGAAGCAGAGTTTTGTTCATCACATAAACATAAAATGTTAAAAACAAACAAACAAAAAAAGGTAAGGGGGAAGAGAAATGTCCATAGTTACAAAAAACAAGTTTAGAATGTGGTTTGGCACTGAGAGTGACTCTGTACAAATGTCGCCTTCTTGCACAACGTATCTGCTCTCCGTGTGGATTCAGTCACATCTGCTGACTTGCTGAACAACAATGATATTACCACTTTTTACTTCCGTGAGCTCTGCAGAGCCAGAATCAAATGTGTTTAGATCTGTTCTTCCTCCTGCGTGAACAACAGGTTTCCTCACTTACTTCCACACAGTTGCAGTTCATCAGCTGCAGCAGAGCTGAAGGAGGCTGTACAGCTTGTAATTGACTCTGAGGACTTTATTATTAATGATGACTTTCAGGAAGGGACAGTGAATTTTACCTCTGTGAGTTCCTTTATTTTATCATTTTTAGAGCTGTCCTTTTGTACAGAAGTACACATTAAAGCCAGAGATAGGAATGGGAAGAGTGAAAGAAATATGGAAGTTGTAAGTACATATGTATTTATTCTGTATATAAAATATGGAAGAAACAAAGAACTACAGGCCTGTCAGTCTGACCTCAGTGTCGGGGAAGGTTATGGAGCAGACCATCTTGAGTGCCATCATGAGGTGCGTACATGACAACCAGGCGATCAGGCCCAGTCAGTATGGGTTTATGAAAGGCAGGTCCTGCTTGATGAACCTGATCTTCTATGGCAAGGTGACCCACCCAGTGGATGAGGGAAAGGCTGTGGATGTTGTCTGCCTGGACTTCCTTTGACCCCGTCTCCCACAGCATTCTGCTGGAGGATCTGGCTGCCCATGGCTTAGACGGGCACACTCTTCACTGAGTAAAAAATCTCCCGTGATCCCAGGGGTTGTTCCGCACTCTCAGACTGCTTCTATGATATGGTCAAGTGAAGTCCCTTTTCCATATGTTTAAATTCTCTGTGTGAGGGTCTCCACCTCCAGCTGGAAGTTTTGAAAGGTCCACACATTGAAGGATGTTGAAAAGCATTAAGCTCACAGAAGAACTGCAGATTCGATATGAACAGGCACAAGGTCTGGGTCTCCTCTACAGTCTTCATCTTTTTCCAGCGTATGGTTTTAGTTTTGCTCACCTTACCAGCTATTCAGCTGCTTATTGATTCTGTTAAAAAATACCAGTAGTGGACAGAAATAGCAACCTGCTTTGGTCATAGAAGGGAAGCATTTGAGGCAGTCCACGTCTCACTTAACAGAACCTACTCACTGTGACAGTGAATTATTTAAGTACCTGTTTGAAGTCCTGATTCAGCATAATATCGGTGGTGAAGGAACAACTATAAAAAAAACCCCAAGCCTTATAAAAGTGTAATTAAGAACTGTAATGCTACTGACAGATTAATTTATGAAGGAAGTTGTCCTAAATTAAAAAGATGAATTGTCCTCATTTTAAAATGAAAGACCTGACTGATTTGGTGGTGCATCATGTGAAGGGCATGTTGACGTTACAACTGCAGGCACTTCTGCCTGTGTCCCTCTGTCCTGGAGCTCTCTCTCCCTTAGCAAGTGCAGCATCAACTAGACCAGTATCAATACTGACACTCAGTTTGGCATTAAATGCGTTTAAAGCTGGAGACTCAACAGCCTCTGTAAGCCATCTCTTCCACTACCTGTTCTCACTCTCAGAATGCATGAAAACACCTGAGTAAATCATGTCTGTCTGTGTAAAACAAACAACAGTCTGTGCTTAAGAGACTCTCAATGATCCCATCAGCTCAGAAATTCTGTTTTGGGTTCTGCTGTAATCCCCCAGACAGTGGAAGTGATGTCTGGAACTGCTGGAACTCAGACTTGCACTAGAGCAGAGTGTGTTTTTCATTCTTTATAAACCAAAATGTCTGCTGTATGTAAGTATTAATGACTTGCTGTGGGTATGTGTGTTACAGTTTTTTTTGACAGCAGATAATGCTGATCCGAAAATGTTATCAGACATGTCACTAACATCCGGTGCTGCCATCTGCTGTTTTCTTATCAAGTTTACCTAAAAATAAGGTTTCCCTGATCTTCCTTGACTGTATTGTAAAGCATGTTAACACAGCATGTCTTCAAAACTTGTGTACCAACAAAATTTTGTTGTATCTTGCTCTAACATAAAGTCATCTAGTCGTTTGGTAAAATGAAAACCCCTTGAGACGCTGTGTAGTTCTAGTGAAGGTGGGAAGGGAGTGGTAAACTTTGCCCCAGTTGTGGCAGTTCTGAACATCTGAAGAGAATACTGAGAAATATATTTGCAAATACAGGAAGTCAGATGAGAATGGACAGTGAATGGGTGTTTTGGGTGAAACTTGTTGAGTATTATCACTGGGAATGATTGAGCTTCCTGCCATCCTTCTTTTACATCAATGCCATAATCATTATACTGATGTAATTCTTCTAAGAGATAGCACATCAGGAGTAAAATAGGATAATCTAGTAGTTTCAGAGGGATAAAATTTTTAATTACCTGCATCGTCTGGCAGAATTACCTTGCTGTTCAAGGACATTTCATACACAGGTATATGACCAGTCCTGACGTTAGTCAGCTGTTTTGTCAGGACAAGTGGCTGAAAGCACTTTAGGAGGCTGTGAAATGCACCTTTGGATGGCCATGAGACCCATGCCACAGATTGTCCTTGTCCCTTGTGCAAAATGCCTCTTACTTTCCACAGAGGAATGTGTGGAAAGAGCTGTTTTCACACAACATGATGCTGTTGTGCCATGACAGATGTGTTTGTACCAGCCTTTCCCTGTTCCTTGGGCCATTCAAGCCTATGACGGGAGCTCTTGTCTAGGGCAGGAGGCCTTCCCTCCTCCCTTTAAAATACACAGATAATTAAACAAACAAGAAAGGCAGGCATGTCCGCAGCCCTGCATAACAAATATTTATGGAGGGGAGTTCGGGACTCAGTCTTATTGTGTACTTAAGAAGAAATTAAAAGCTTTGTGCAGTATGGGAGGATTTGACCTCATGTAACACCGTAACAGCAGCCTGGGCCTAACCTCAAGTAATGTCAGATCTATTGAAAATACATAGCTGCGTAGCCCTCCGAGCTAAATGACTTCATTCATGGTCACGCAGACATAGTTAGCAGTCGTGGAGAAAAAAGAAAATACTGAGACACCAGAGGAAAGCCTAACTGCACTGTTAGGTATTTGTAGGTATTTTTATAATAACACATGTCCTCAGGAACAGACCTTCCCTACAACCCTTTTTAAAAGTGAAAAACAAAGCAGTGAGCAGACAGCCTAGCCACCCGCCTGTGAGTAGTTTGGGTTGGAAAATTGTGGTGATTCCAAAAATAGTTCAGTTTCAAACTGCAGGCCTCCAGATGTGACATTTGGGATAGG
The DNA here is from genome assembly GCF_000690775.1 of Eurypyga helias. Taxonomy (NCBI): domain Eukaryota; kingdom Metazoa; phylum Chordata; class Aves; order Eurypygiformes; family Eurypygidae; genus Eurypyga; species Eurypyga helias. The sequence continues at coordinate 33,035 of NW_010257213.1, forward strand.
CACACTATGAACAGAAAAAGAAATGAAGGATAAATATCATCAGCTGTAGAAATTCCAAATAAAGCTTATCATACCTCAGATTCTGCAGTCAAGCAACAAAAGATCTGTTACTACCAATTGTAACTCCTTCAGGTTTTATTTTTCAGATTTTTAACATGCGTGTATTTGCAGAGAAGGATTTGTGTATATAATGTGATGTGTGGTGATGGCTCAAACTCACTACATTTCTGGAAAAAATAATTCCATCCTTAGGGTGATCTGATTCCTCTAAATTAATTCTAGTCTCTGCTGTTGTTTCTGTGCAGTTTTTAATTGCGGAAGTAACAAAACAGAGACATTTCTACAGATGAACAGATTTCTTAAACATTTTTTTCACCAAAGAGGATTTAGTTATGAATCAATCCCAATTAATAACTTTGGAAAACAGAATCCTTTATTTAGCTGCAGGCCTGGTAATGTTCAGTCACATCATAAAGTCCACCTATAAATGCTTTGTAAGGGTCTGGAGGCATCACAGGACTGTTCATTCAGTCTTTAGGTTTTCAGGTGAGACTACCAAAATGACCTTCTCAGAACTGTGGAAATATAAGTGGATTGCACAGAATGGAGATCACCAGCTTTTGTTTGCAGGTCTCTGGCAGCTGTTCAGTAGTGGGACTTCACGATGACTTTAGAACAAGTGTAACGGATTTGAACAAACCAGTCAGAGATAAAAGGTTATCACAGTGCACTAGGGAAATATTTCTAAGATTAAAAAAAAAAAGCTATTTGATTTTAACAACAATATCTCTATGCATCTGTTAAATTTATTGGGAGTACTTAATTTTTTAAGTGTTTTTTCACCTGTCATACCAGGACTTTACATTTCCTTGAGGCTATACATTTGTTTTTATTATACTGCTCCATACGGTGGAAATGGTTGTGACAGTGAAGGCTAAATAAGCATGATTTTCATTTGTACTAGGATTCTTCTTTTCCTATTATGATAGTACATAAGAAGTCACTACACACCAAATGTAAATCAAATTGCTCTTTCCTAGTTTTCAGACAATAAATGAAGTATTTTATTGAATGGCAGGAACCTAGCTAATAAAACTAGAGAGGAAAATGTGTTCCCAGTTTTTTTACACCTCGCAATTTTTTAGAAAAGCATTACTAAAACACTGTAAGCATACCCATAACAAGCATGCACACCCAAAAGGGTCCCCTGACCTCATAGTTTAGACTATAGTATCCTTACCTAAAGCTCTCCAATGACTGCAAAGAAGCATATATTACCTTCAAAATACTGTGTCTGTACTCAGAGTTTTATCTCCAAATAAGACAAGGTCTAGCTCAAGAGCTGAAGTAAGGAAGTAGGTGAAAATTGATAATGAAAAATTAGGGGTCATTCTTAAAACAGCTGTTGCTATATTCAGCTATGAATAGAAGGATAAGGTTATGTATCTATATTTATAT
>NW_010257214.1:0-12760 GCF_000690775.1 Eurypyga helias
TATATATATATTATTTTTTTTTCCTAAATTCAACTTCTTAATATTATTACTATTAATATTATAATAGTAATTAGAATTCCAGATCCAGATTTTCCAGCAGTGGAAAATAACTGCCTATCCCCAAAGAATTTACAGAATGTAGGATAAGATTAATGTTGAGTATTTTCTTGTTCCAATATACAACTGCCTATTAGGCCATAGCATAGGTCTTTGTTATTTATACAGCTTTTTTGACAAGAAACTACTTATGGCAGGTGGCACCTGTTTCACTTGAGTCCAGCCATCTAACAGTTACATGTTCAGCATAAGCTGCTGATCTAGAATACTTCTCTTGTCAGTGGCACAGGAACACATTTCCAGAGGATGATTCTTCCCATACCTAAGTGTTAAAAATGAACAATATCCTGGATGCGACCCTCTCCAGCTGAACAGAATCTTTCCCCGATGTAAAAAATTTTTCAGAAGTCTCGTTATATGATGGGTTGACTACAGACAGAAGCAGTACAATAGTCTCATAGAAAGATATGCTGAACTAAGTCTCAGATGACTAAATCCAGACACAATATCATACAAGTCCAGCTGTGAAATTTTAATAGAAATAATCCCATTGGCTTTGCTTTGTTTTTGCTTTACAGAGTGCCACAATTTTACTGTGAAAACTTATAGTTGTGTCTCATAACCTGTCACAAAAAATTAAGAGATGATTTTTAGAAGTAACAAAAAAGTTATATCAGTCTATAACAAAAGTGTGTTATTTTATTTTTTAGACCTACAAAAATCAAAAAGTTTTAATATTTCAAAGGAATTACACAATGAAATAAATAAGCATTCTATTTCGAAAAGGCTAGCACAACACCTATATTTTCCTCATTAGCATTTCAGTTGTGGTGATTTAGAAATGGACAACATCCACAAATAATCAGCAGGAGCCTGATTACAAGTTCATGGATGACTAAGTTCCCTGTGGGGTCTGCCCTAGATAGGTAGTCCTCAGTTTTTGAAGTTTACCACACACTGCAAGGATATTTTCCTTTTGGAACTATGTATTGATGCAAGTATTTTTAGTCATGTTCACTGCAACATCAGCTTCAAGTCAGAAATTGCAAACAAGCGTAGACATGAGGTATGACACTTGAACCCTGCACTAACCATGGGCATCAGTTAAAAAAGATTACGTTTATGGTGTCTGTAAGAGTATTATATATGTAACAGTAATAGTTTCCTTGCTTAAAAAGGGGAAAGCTGCCTTTGCTACCACGTTATCATTATGATTCATTATTAAGCATTACCTTGTAAAATTCAAAATCAGTGAAAATGTCTTTCAAGTGAAGAGTCCTCCACTTGTGTTATTTCTGTTACTGTGTTTTTGGTTTCAAAGGTCTGTTTTCCCTTTCTTCTCTTCATAGGAAATGATCTGTTTCTAGTTGCAGTGCATGAACTGGGACATGCTCTGGGCTTGGAGCACTCTAACGATCCCACTGCAATCATGGCTCCATTTTACCAGTATATGGAAACTGACAACTTCAAACTACCTAATGATGATTTACAGGGCATCCAGAAGATATATGGTATGTCATACTCTAATTAAGCAACATAAATTTTTCTCTTTAGGATACATTTGAGGTTCTCCTCTACATACCACCTCTCAAAAACGGTTTGTTAGTGTAGACTCTGCCAGCTGTTAGGCCAAAGGCTTTCCTGTGAGTAGGCCAAAGATTTAGATGAAGCTCTTTTACTTTGTTTCTCACTGTTCACAACTTGCATTCAAATTTGCACTCAGTTGGAATGTTAAATGTTTTAAAAAGCCATAAAGAAAATACATGCAAAAGGATCCTAAACTATGCAAATATTAAGAAATGCAGGCCTTTAACCATAACGGGCTTATTTCCACAGCAGCCCAAGCTCAGGTAGCTGAATCCATTGCTTTTCAATCTATCAGTTATAATACTAAACAGTTCCCTGGGAATACGCAATTTGTGCTCCCAGAAAACCCCTTTCTTGTGATAAATATAGCAAACTGATCTCAAAAGAGTGTTATTAACAGCCTAAGATTTTGAGCTATCTAGGGGTAAAAGGGCCCACTTCTTTAAAATATGTTTGCTTAGATTTTGGTGGCCTGATATAAAAGACACATATAATGTAAATCAATTCTGCATGTATTGAGTTCAATTTGACAAGGCAAGGTAATTGAAAATTAAAAAGTTAAAAAGCCAAAACAATAGCATTATTCATATTATGTGTTGAATGTAACACTATCTCCCATATTACCATGCCTTACATTTCCAAAGACATGGGTTTATTCCTGGTTTTAAAAACTTCTATGCTGTTCATATCTGTTAAATAGCCAGTAAGTTTTATTTTTCTCTCCTACAGTGAAAAATTCCGTGTTTTCTATATGTTAATGCTATGTATCCAGTACATACCATTCGGAATTGCCTTGCTTAATATTCCCCAATTAATTCTGTTTTGGATTCAATTTTGTGCTCAAAATTATTTTCAGTTTACAGGACTGTCAGGTTTATATTGACTATTATCAGGGCTGTTCCTCGTTTATCTTTACTACTCAAAAGGACAACTATGGTCATGTAGAATTACTGTGCTGTTACCTAGAACTCTGCAGTCTCAATGTATTTTTTTATGTTAACAAGCTCTTTAAAGTATATCATTAACAAGCACTGATATATATTTTCATAAAGCATAAATAGCAATTTAAAGATGATTGGCTGATCAAGTTTGGTTGCTTTTTTTCCTGTGTGATTAGCTGGAAGGAAGGCTGTTTCTCATGACCTCATAAGTTGGTAGTCTAGACTTTAGGGCCAGACAAGAATGCTTTGCTGAAGGCTAACTGCTAAGCTTTAACAGCTGTGGGCTACACATTAGGAGAAATGTGTTACCCCTGGGAAGTAATATCTGACATCACGACTAAGTGGCATATGAAAACTTTGGTTTGGGGTTAAAAACTTTCCAACGTGAGCTACTGCAAACTGATTCCTTTGCACCCTTTAAAATCAGGAGGTGATCTGGAATCATATGCCTCAATAAAAATGTCACACCTATTAAAATAATTACTTTGGTCTGCAGTATTCCTTGAAACACCATTATTAACTATAAATTATAAACGTCTTAAGTCTTAAAATCGGGAATGAAATAAATGCCTTATTAAAGTGTATGACAACCATTTGGTGAGTTTAATATTTCCTTATATAGACTATCTTGTTCTTTTGAAAATGTAAGTTTTGTGAAAAGGTATCAGAAATTCAAATTCCATTTTATAAACTTTTAGATTTGTCTTAATAATAAAAATTTTTTCTGAAGCTGATGACGGGAATGATGCTTATTGTTTAAAGTCAAAATTGATTAAATGATTTGGAGAGAAGCCTACATAGAATGAGCAAAATTAAAGCGATAATCTTTTTTTCCAGTAATCTTACAGATCCAACTAAAACTTCTTATCTTTTTGTTCATGAAAAATATAAGTAAACATAGTGATATGTCTAGAAAGGGAAAGGCATTTTCAGTACACCCATCGCAAGTCATTCAGTATGCCACTGGGGTTATGAACAGCATCTGTCTAAGATGCCCTAACTTTCAGGTAGAGAAATTATGAATTAAATAGGTATTTCACCTGTCATCAAACTCTGTATATCATGACAGAAAATGTATTTGAAAGCAGAAAAATGTTTTAAAAATGCTGTAGAGTTTTACAGGTTTTCACTGTAGTTCTTTTTAATCCATATATCTGTGGAACAATTCCTTTAATTGCCACCTATCTAGCTTTGTAAGACCTACAGGAAAATAAAAATTAAAATAAGTATTTCAGAATATTGAAGAAAACATTTGAATCATGGGTTTTGTTTATATATACACTTAGGATTTGAAGTCCAGTTTCAAGAGCTCCTGTATGTAGCAAGGGTCATTGGGAAAAGCTGGGAATGTCAGTCACTATTGCACATGATATTACTTGGCCTACAGCAGGAAATACCAAGGATGCTACATATATGCATATGTGAATTGACGAGTAGAAGTTAAAAATATGGGTTGAAAATCCATTGACTGCTGATCTTATTAAGAACAGGTTTTTTGTTTTCCTTCATTTTGTACAATAGACAGTGATTCTGTTTTTAACAGTTACTACTCTGTTGGCAAACTATGTACCATGAATTACTTCTCACCTGAAATGATGGTGGACTATGCATCCTTTGCAGATTTTATTGGAAAGTTGTTTCAATAATTAAGGAAAATTGTGGACAGTGAAAAGCAATTTTTTGTTCATTTGTGCCTTGGTTTTATGATAGTTCTTCATTATACCCTTTAACAATACAGGAAAGGTATGTTAGGTCACTTTTTCCATTCCCCGTCCACTGTAGGATTCGTACTGCTTACAGCAGGTTTTTGTTTTGTGTTTCTTCTTTGAGTGTCACTGGTGGGCATGTAAATTACATCCTGCTGCTATATTTTTAAAGGTCCACCTGACAGGATCCCACCACCAACAAGACCTCTGCCAACAGTGCCCCCACATCGTTCAATCCCTCCAGCAGACCCGCGGAAGAATGACAGACAACCTAAACCACCCCGGCCACCCACTGGTGACAAACCTTCCTATCCCGGAGCCAAGCCTAACATCTGTGATGGGAACTTCAACACTCTGGCTATTCTTCGCCGGGAAATGTTTGTTTTCAAGGTAGGAGGCTGTGAATTTTTCAATGTTACATCAAATGTCTACATTTCTACTTTTTTTAAAGCAGACTCTCATTCATCATGGCTTCACTTTCCCAGCCTGGTCGCAGTTAGAAAGTTCAAGACAGAAATTTTAAAATAAACATACACATGGCTTAAACATCTAGCAGGGGACTGCTGTAACATTCTATTTTGGGAAAACATCTATGTCAGCAGAAACTATAATGCCTCAAAATTTAAGGGTAAATAAATGCTGCATGTTTTGGAGAGATAAAAAGTGTAAATCAACTCATGAATAATAGGAATGATTTTCTTGGGAATACAGCCACATCCAGACATACAGTAGATATTGTGTCTTCAACAATTTTTTTTTTCTTCCATGGACCTATAATTTAACCATATAATTATATCTGTCATTTACAAAGGAAGTTTGTCATTGTGTTGTGGTTGCATTGAAACCACAGTATCTAAGTAAAGGTCTTTGCCACAAAACCTTATTGCAAATGTGTCATTGGTTATTTCTATTCATTTCTTGCTCTGAGCTGTAAATGCAGTATATACAACAGATATATAAATAAACAAATGAACTGAAAGACAATCTTTTGATAGAAGGACTTTGCTAAGGCTCATGGACATCAAAGCTATCTTAGGAGGATGATCTGCAGTATGGTTTCCAGAAGGCACTGAGTGTTGAAGAATAACTGCAGAATCATTATTATTCAGTCTCTTAAACCAGTTTTCTGACAGGTAGTGCTGTGCAAATGTTCCAAAAATAGGCAACAGGATAATACATTATTTTGAACTACTGGTGTGTCAAATTTGCTTAAGCAATAGAAAGTGTGGGATCTTCGTTTTGTAAATATGTAATTCTTTCTAATTTCAACATTATAGGTATAGAAGACGGGCCTTTCACATGAACAGATAACACTTTTCCCTACCGCAGTAGTGTAGGTACAGGGAAGTGCAATTATTTGTCCCAAAACATGAAGTTCCCAGCTCAATGGCTTTTGTTGTCCTTTTTGATAATACCCATTTCTCCCTTATATGTTTTCTTTCTATGTAATCGATCACTCCAGATAAATCTTATTAGGAATGCTACCTAGGCTTTCACTTTCTTTAGCATACCTGAAAAAATACGTACAAATAACTTTACATGAAATCATTCAAAATTATTGAGCAACCTTCACAACCCAATGGCCTGGAAATATTTTTTCCATAAACAGCTAAGGATTTTGCCAGCCCTGAGGCTGTCAGCCCTTTCAATTTGAATAGATGGTATGTCTTCAAACACTGGGAGGTCCTGAACCATAAGTCTTTTTATGACTAAAACTCAAAGGTTAAGGAAGAATCTAATTTTCTAACTTGACATTAAACAGGATATTAAAATACCTACTTCAATCTCATGTCATCCACCTCAGGAGCAATAGAACATATTCTCATTTATTTTAGACATAAATCGATAAACAGTGAAATGCTATCCCACTAATACAAAATTTCCTGTCTAGCCAAGTCTGTGTTCCTGGATAAATAGATTCAGCACCATTACTAATCACTCTTACCTGTTCTGATTGAAAACACAAATTAAGTTTTCTCCAAAAATGTTTACTGCTTACTGCCTTAACACTACATATTTACTATACAGTTTTTATTGTTACTAGAGTGACAACTCTGTTTATGCTCCAAAAATTAAAACTTCATTTATGATCCACATCCTAATGAGGAAACACAGTAAAACTTTGTCAGAAAAAAATAACTAGTAACAGTGTTTACAGATTTCACGTTTAGAATCTGACTCTCCAAAATGAAGTTGTTTCAGTCATATAAGCAACGTGTTGGAAAGAGCAGAAAGAGGTGACCTTTATCCAGATTAATTTCTTGAAGGGGCCCACAGTTCTCTTTTCCTCCTCAGGGTACCTGGGAGCATGGCAAGGCATGACTTGGGTTAGCATGCTAAGCAAAGGAGTTCACTTAAGTAGACAGATCTTGACTTTGTAGTTGTGTGTCATTGAGTACTTGAGATAGTAGGCCTTAACTTTCTGGTTTGTATATTAATTTGCTAATGAATATTTTTTTCTGTTAAAGGAGTTTCATTCCCTGTTTGAAATATTTTTGGGGGAGGAGTTGGATTTTGGTGCATGAGGAAGAGTACGAAAGGAGGAGTTGTTTTTTGGTGTATGGGGAGGAGTACGAAAGGAGCAGGAGAGGGAAGAAAGAATTAGAAAATCAGGGGCTGTTTGTAATTTTCAACTTTGCAGAATCTCAGGATGGGGCAAGTTATAAAGAAAAGCTCAGCATGTCAGACTGTAGCAGGAGCCAAGCAGGAGCTGATTCTCAGACGGTATAAAAAAAATAGCCATTGAATACCAGGAAAGCATCCAGTAATGGCGGAAGTAAAGCTGGAGGTTCTGTGGTCTGACACAACAGAAAAAACAAACCTCTTTGCCCTTGCCCCTTAATGCTGGCACAAGGATAGACTGGGAAGGCATGAGTGATAGGCTGAGAACCAAGTACAGAGAGGTGAGAAAGAGGGATTCATAACAGTACTATACCAGGTGGAAACAATTAAAGAAGAATTATGACCTTCATTGGAAGAATTATTGCTGGATAGTTCCCTGAGGAGTTAAATTAATAAAGTTGGAAGCTAATCAAATTATATCCTTTTCTTTCTTTGTCTTTATCCACAGGTCTGTAATGATTGTGTAGTGGCAGATTTTACTGCCTTCTGAATGACGTGTTTGCCATGTACCAATTTCAAATTGGAAATAGCCACTTTTTATCTCATGGGCAAGTCTCAAGCTCAGGAGCTCAATTTGTTTAAATAATCCTTCAAATTGGTTGGGAACTTAGCCACAGAGTTGAAGAATGTAAGCCTTTTTGAATAATTAAATTCTAATTTAAACTTAAAGCTGAAGCACGAAAGATAACAGTTTAAGATAAATGGAGGATTTTCATTGTAGATGACAAACAGTATTCATTTCAAGAAGATTGTTTTCTCCTGGCTGGTGAACTATTAGGTATACTTGACAGTATCAGAATATTAGAAAAGATTTCTATGTTCAGTCAAATTGATGAGCTTTGTCTGTGGTTTTAAGGCTATCTGGCATTCTGAAATGGATATATCCAAAGTAAAACTGAATTACAATAAACTTGAGGGGAAAATGGAATTTACACTTATCCATCCTTTTTTATTGTTTTGCCATCACTTTGACATAGTAACAATACTAGCAACACTTGATAAAAATGTTAGGGTTATAGAAATGAAATAAAGAGGAACTGTTCTTGATCTAACATGAAGAGAAAACACAAAAGTAAAGCAATCAACTTGTCAAAGATTCTCCAAAGATCATTAAAGAAAATTAGAATTTTGTAGATAAATTTTTTGGGGAGAAATGATTTGATTTTAAGGAAAACAAAATTATTTTTCATCAAATATACATGTATTACTGACATATAAATGTATTTTCCCAAAAACAATTCTTCCTGAATTCCTTAAATTAGATGCCCTTAAAGTGCCTCTGCTAACTGTAAGGCCTGGGGACATGGGATACTATGGAAGAAAATTATTAGTTAAAATCATTGTATTGTAAATATTAATTTCAGTTGTCATCAACTGATATTTTAAAGTGTATGAAGTTTTTCTTAATTGAATGCAGTTTTTTAATTACTGCTGTTATTTAATATATGCTTGAACTGTTGTGAGCAACCATCAGGACAGAAGAGTTCCTATGCCAAAATTCGTTAGTGCCAAGTTTTTATCTTGAGATTCCAGTTAGCTTCTGTAGTTATGCTGAATTCAATTAGTATTTAGCTGTCACTCTCATTTCCAATCTTTTCTCCAGCTATTTGCTCCATCTATTTAGTTAGAACTCCACTGGGACACAGAAAATGGCTGAAAATGGAGAAAAATAAATTGGTCTTCCTTTTCTGGGAAAGTTGTGCAGAGTGGTATGACAGTGTCTGTCTTTAATGAAAAAAAACTCTCAGCCATTGTATACAGCAATATGTGGTGTCTGACAATACTTTCTCCTTAAAGTCTCCTGAGAGTACCTCCAGGGCTGCTGTGTCTTGAAAAGAAACCACATTGTCTAAGGTCTCCAGCAAAGACCCATTAGTGAAGAAGTTTACAACATATATTTCTACGTTCTTCCTGTGTTCTGTGCAACTCACACTGCTCTTCCAGTCTTCTGTATCAAAAGTTTTGAAGATAATGTGGGATGTCCTATCATTAAAGGTATCACTGTCAACGCCTTTTGAATCTTTTACACAGTTAAAAAAGTGTTCAAGGGAGTCAGTGGTTGCACAGAATGTATTATCTTGCAAAGGATGAAGGTCAAGTAACAATGGTTGCTTATTCTGTTATTTTTGAGGCATGTAGATCTTGTGCTTGACTCTATGTGCTGATTGCTCTTTGGCGACAAAATTACTTCCAGCTCTGCTGCCACAATCTGTGTTACTGCCGTTAATATCCTATTTTTTAATGTTCTTTTCAGTTTCACAGATTTTAACAACATCTTTAGTTTTCTTAACAGGTTACATCTAGAAAAGTAAATGCTGCATGTGTGTAACTTGTCCCGCGTAATGAGCAAATTAGAGGGACGGGTCACTGCTCTTTATTTATGCGACACGGGTTTTTGCTTCACAGAAGAGTATCTCATAGAGGTTGCACTGGTCCTTTCATTGTTTAATGCTAAATCATTAATTAGCATTAACTCAGTCATGTGAAGAACAGCATTTTTACCCACTGTTGTATACGAGGGTGTTTGTTGACATGTAATGTAACTAGAAGAGAAAGAAGCTTGTCCATCAGACAAATAGCATTTACAGCTCAGAGAAATGTCTTCTGAAATGATAACATTACAGATGGTAGAATATGGAACGAATTTTAGGAAGGCGTTAACAGGCTGTGTTTTACTATTTTATAGTAATTTCTACATAACTTGCAGAAATTTGTTTTCTGACTCTTCATCTGCTAAGAACCATTGTAAAAACATTTATGACGTGCCAAACAAGCCAAGCCAATTAGGCTGTCATTACCCCTTGGCATTAGTTTAGTCTGCAGTTGCTTTCATACCTAACTGTGTAGATGCCATTCAATATCCCTTTCAGAATTGTGTATTTATATAGAGTATGCTGTTAAACACAAAAGTTTAAAAAAATGCCTGTTTCTTGATATGTGGTAAACACATGAGGAATTTTAAAAGCATTTTAGCATTGGCTGTTTGATCATAACTGGTAGGTCTAATAAAAAGTCTGTGAGACAGAGGGAAAATACTAATAATAAAAAGTAGAGACAAAGAAACAATTACAGTATGAGACTTGACTCCACCGTATTAGAAAGCAAACGTTTTAAAAAGCAGCCCAAACCTCTCCTGGTCTGTTTTTGTAGCTGGTTTTTGTCGTGTGATGATGTGGATGTCTGGGCTGTCAGCTGCAGCCTGGGAAAGTTCAGTAGAGGATGCTGTGAATGGAGACACTTTGGGATCTGAGAGGGAAAGTCACTTAACATCTCAGCTGTAAAAGACTGGGAACAGGAACTCAGAAGTAGCTAAGTCCACAGAGCAGACTCCTGTCCCCCCACTTTCTACGTCATTATGTTATGAAGAAGGAATTTGCCATTTTTTAAATCATGCGGGACAAGGGCTGTTTTAGTTCAGGTAATTCAGGTTATATGTTGAAAAGGAAGGAAAAAAGCAGCAAAAACTCTGTGCAGACTTCAGTGTATCACAATAGCCCAAGCCCATTGGAAAGGCACAGGATGGATGTTTTGAGGCACAAAAACAATTTGTAGGATGTCAAGAAGGAAAAAATCAGGAACATGCTGGAATACTAAAAAGTTATAGCTTGTGTATTTTTGGTAAATGGGTACATTCACTGACAGATATAAAAATATTAGGTTACCTAAACCTTTCAGTGTCCTTCTAGGGAAAGTTTTTTGCTAACACATTTCACAGGTTTAAAATGGAAAGCACAGTCTGTTCATCACTGAATGGAGAGTAGGTAGTATATTCCCTCCAGCTGCAGAAGAATTTAGACAAGAATGTAATCACCTGGGTAAAAATTTTAATAGAATAGTTCAGTGAAAAATCCTTCCACCCTCTCACCTTTTAAAACATTGTCTTGGACTTTATTCCACAGTTTTATTAGTTTTATGTCTATTCAAAAGATGGCAACACAGTCATAGGTATTATTATCTAGCACCTACAAACCTACAGGTGTATTTGTACACACAGAAATATTATGTATGGAAAGTTCTAAAAAGTCATAACTTTATTATTAGGGCTTTATTTACAAAAGCATCAGTGCAATGGATGTACATGTTACTGAAACTTGTAAGCAACTTTAAATGATTAACAGTCTGTTCTATCTGGCTCATAAGATTCCTATTATTCATGTACCAGTCCACTAAAAAGTATAACCTTAGCAGGATACGTGACTCAGTATCTTCAGCAGGGCTTTAAATTTGTCAGAATAAAGAGTACTAATTTCTTCCAAAAGGCTATGTTTTCATTGGCAAACAATGTGGTGTAAAAGGATTTGATCAGTAGCAGAGCAGATGGTACTGAGCTCCTCTCACGTCCATCATATGTGCTTTGCTTCTAATTAGATACAGTCTGTCCTCTGAGGCCAAACAGTTCCACTGTACATGTGGTTTAGATTTTTCTGAAGGGCAGCGATGCCTTAGACACTGGCGTCTTTGACTGGACCCGCCGAGAGTGGACCACACAAGAGTTTCATCTAATGCAGGTGGTGTTACCATCTTGTTAACATGTAATTGCTCAAACCGTCCTGACCCAAATAAACCTTCACAAGCAACACACTAATTATTATTTCTCCTCATAACATTTTTTAAAATGAGGTACCTGTTGCTTGACTACCTCCGTACTGCAAGTTTGGATGATGTGCATTGCAGTACAGTCCAGGGAGAAGGGGTAGATTTAACAGCTGTGCAGAGACATCACCTTGACCTTACAGACTGAGATGCTTCTCCTTTTTTTCCCTGAGAGAAAAACAAGGCAGAATGCCTTGTTCAAATTAAATTTAAACATAGGAAAAAACTTTTTCATTGTAATACCTTACAGATTAAACACTTGAACTGGTTGTCCAGAGAGGTTGTGCAGTCTCGATCTTTGGTGATACTCAGAAGCTGACTGGACAGAGACCTGGTCATCTGGCTGTAACTGACTCTTCTTTGAGCAAAGGTTGGGGTTGGATCTCCAGATGTGCCTTCCAACTGCAACCCTTCTGTGATTTTGTGTAGCAATTGAAGTATAAGCATTAAAAAGGCATAGCCTCCCAAAATGTTTCTGTTACCTGTTTTCCTCTGTTTTATCAAGTGAGTATCAAGAACATCTTCATACTCCCTTGAAACTTCCAGAGTTTCTTTCCAACTTCAGCCATTCAGCCATTCTGTGAATCCAGTGAAATACGACTGTTTCCCCTACTCATTTGCCAGTAGCATTTGATCCATCAACTCTTTTGGGATATGGCTGTCACGGGCAATAGCTAATGAGATTTGGTCAGGACACTTCTGACTTCTATGTTCAGCTCAGAAGAGACCAGGCAGAGGAGACTGGGGTGTGTGGCTGCTGCTGGCAAAGCACTAACAATGGGACTGCAGGATAGGAATGTCTGCCCCTTCCATCTGCACTAGACATATCCTCTACTGTCTCCTTCCCCTGCCTCAGCATTCAGGGGAAATGACCCTCCTTCCTAGGGCCAGGTTCTGGGCTAAAACACTGACCTAATCCTGTCTCTGTGAGACTCTCATCATCTGATGATGAGCCATTAATACCCACAAGATGAATTCCCTATCTCACAGAGTCCTCAGATTGAAAGAAAAAAGGTGTTTCAAACTCTTAAAGAGTTTTCACAACAGAGTGGGCAGAGTTTAATAGAAATAGTCAAGCTGGATTGATGGACTGAGGCCAACTGTATGAGATTCAGCAAGGCCAACTGCCAGGTCCTGCACTTCAACCACAACAACCCCATGCAATGATAAAGGCCTGGGGTTGAGTGTCCAGAAAGCTGCCAGGTGGAGAATAACCTGGGAGTGTGTCGTGGTTTAACTCTCGCTAGCAAAATA
>NW_010257215.1:0-244 GCF_000690775.1 Eurypyga helias
GGGTTTTTTTTTTCTCCCCCGCCCGCGGTTATTTGCACCCCCCACCCTCCCCACCTTGCGTTAACTTCTTTTCGCGATAACAGTTTGCAGCAATTACCCACTTGCTGGCGGCCCTCCAGCACATCTACGGACCACGCTTCTCTCCCCGGCTGTTTTTGCTCTTTTTCTCTCGCCTTCCCACCCCTGCCCGTTGTAATTTTTCTGGCTGCCGTGCGCTAACCTCAAGTGAAGAGGCTGGGGCAGG
>NW_010257215.1:264-15514 GCF_000690775.1 Eurypyga helias
GGGCCTACCTGGTGGGTAATACCGCTGCTGCGCCTTCCTTTTTATTCCCCTCGCTTTCCTTTTATTTGGTTGATTCTTAGCATGCTGAAATCAAAGTTGTGATTGGGGCTTGGAAATAAAAGGCAGGGGCTGCCCAGGGTAGGTTACCGAGCTCAGCGTGGTGTCTAGGGGTGATAATTCTGGGTTCGGCTGGGGGTAACTTGGATCTGAAATTCACCCACGGGCTTTACGATAACGAGTGCCCATCTCTGCCTGATACTCTAACAGGCGGCATGTGGGAGGACTCGCAAGGTTTCCATATAAGAACATGGGAGAATTTATTTCATGCAGGCGAAGAAATGTGCAGGGTACATGTTATTTAGGAAGCAGAAGGCAAGCTGTGTTTTCCTTGAGCAGCTCAGAGAGTGGCGAAACTTTGTATTTAGAAATTGTAAAAGCTGATTTCTGCTGTTTAGTAAGAGCGATGTTTAAAGGAAAGCACCCATGGAAAAAAAAAAAATAATGGGAGAGAATCCAGATAAACACGAAGAAATACAACCCCACACGTCTTCCAGCACGGTCTGTGCCAAGGTGTAAAGATGGGAGTTTTTTGGTCAGTTCCCATGTTTTTAACCGTATTGGGAAAGGCATTAAGAAAATGTGCCGAGAGGAGCTGGTTACGTTGATGGTGCTATTTTGGTAACTGCCGTTTTTTTCTTTATTGCTTGCATGTCAAAATGTTTCAGGTTTTGGACTAGCAAGAAAGTGAGGCAGCCCCGATCGGGGGACGTGCCATCGGCTGTGTAATTCAGGGTTCAGGTGACAGTTGCTACTGGTTTAGATTTTATGGCTTTAGGTTTGAGGGTAAATCAGGCCGTTAAAACCTGCTGCTGTGGAATTTGGAGGGGAGAGGCTTTGATGAAAATCCTGATGTTTTTTGACAGCCGGGTGTTTACCTCTGGGTCTGCGTTTGGGCGAGCTGACTGCTTTTTGGCACTGCCTGCCTTTGCACGAGTATTGTGGAAAGATTCCCCTGGAGGTTGTTGGCTTTTGTGAAGCAGAATGTGGAGGCAGCCAGCAGCCTGACGCTCTCCCTCGCCCGGAGTAAGTGGAGGCTGAAGCACTAGTGTGGCGGGAGGATGTCTGTGTTAGATTGACACTGGAAACTTTATTTTTGGCACTTTCAGAGATAGCATCTTCGCGTTTCCTCTTCAACTGTCTCTTCTCTGCTTTGCATACTATTTTTTTTTTTTCTCTCCTCTGTATTTGCCTGTCTCACCTTCTCTCTCCCTTCCCCTTCCCACCTCTCACGTTTTGAGGCTCCTGCTTCGAGGCTGCACCCACTGGAGGGCGACAGACACCTTTCCCTCTCCGTGGGGTCCCCGTGGGGCTGCCCGCGGGTGGGGCGGGACCCAGAGCCCAGCCTGTGGGTGGGCCGGGAAGGGAAAGGCTGCTTCTTGCTGTAATTTATTAACTTGCTGCTTTTACTGGGCGCTGTTAGGGTGATTTTCTGTCATAAAGCGGGAGATTGCAGATGGCACTGTGATATTTGGAGGTACCGAGAAGGTGGTTGCGTGCTTGGGGGTGCTAGAGCAAAATTCTGGGGTTTTTTGTTTGTCTAGGAATATTGGGCTAGGATGCAGTAGAAATTGGGAATGTTTCAAATGCTACTGATTTTTATTTTATTTTACTGTAATCAGGAGCAAAATTTAGCATACTACTCTTTGTTGGTAGTTGCTAGTTTGTAGCTTTTGGGTGGGTTGCCTGGAAGTTTCTTTAAATGTCAGAGGCAAAATGTTGGGGCTCATGAAGCAGGAGGCTTCATTGTGATGGAGAAACAGGAAGATACCATCGATAGGGTTACTCTTGCTGCACTTGGGAAACCTCCCGTGCCTGAGCACGGTTCTGTTTGTAAAGCCTTGGGGAGGATCTTGTCTTACAGCTAATCGTTGCAATTATTTCAATGAGTTCTCCCTAAATCGATACTCAGCCTAACCAAGACTGAGCTACATCTTAGTGGCTTCTAGCCAAGCCCTGTGGGCTGGGTGTTTCCAAAGAGACTCTCAGATACAAGCTTTTCAGCAGGCTGCCATGCTTCCCAGGCAGTGATCCTCCCAGGATTTTTGTCAGTGCACCTCAAGACTCAACAACAACTCCCTATTATTTTAATTTTGCTTCTTCTGTGTTTTCCAATGCCCTATAGTTTTGCCCCAATGGGCAATTGGGCAACGTTGCTCCAGCACCCCTATGGCAGCACTGCCAGCGCTACCAGTAAGGGGAGTCTTTGCAGTGGTGCCCTACGCAGGCTTTTAATTGTGCTGGCAAATGACTCTGAAAAGATTATGCTGATTTGTTTCTTTTAAATTTAACCATATTACAACACATAAAAATGGATAGGTAAGCCATGGCAGTTAAAACCTTTTGCAAGTAATGCTTCTTTGATTGGTCATACTAATAAATTGTGGATCGTTTAAGAAGTGCAGCTTTGAATAGATTACCCAGTAGGATTAGTGCCTTCGACATCTTATCACTAACTTAATTTACGTGACCAGAAGGGATCAGGGTTATGTTTTCTAAAGTTATCCTGAGTCCAGTCCTCTATGTGCTTTGTAGACAGAACTCAAGTTTATTCCAGTGCCCCTCTGGGGTGGAGGGGGGCTGCTTGCAGGCCTGGATCCTTGCCATTTGGAAGAAAAGTATGAGGGTAAAAATGCAGTGATTTAATATTTTTTGGATTTCTTCCATACATGCATATTTACTTGAATCCTCAGCTGTTGTAGTGCCATGGATTTAATTGATTTGTGCTGGCTGAGTGTGGTCCCAAGGCATGTAAACGCAGGCAATACTCTTAAAATTGCTTAGCGAGTAGCTAATGTGTATACAAAATAATGTAGTAGAAATTGAGTGAAACTGCCACTCTTCAGTCCTTTCTTTTTCCTAGAACAGCCCTCGGAAGGGATAGCTGGTGGGTTTGGTGGAAGGGGAGCGTGGATCAAATGCACGTCCTGCCAGCGAGCTTTAGGTGGGTGCCAGCGGCCGCAGAAGGGTGGCTGTTGAGACCCATGGGCTGTTGGGAAAGCTCGTGCATTTTAGCAGTTACAGGGCTTCCTGTTGCGGTTCTCTGTCTCCCAGAATGGTCGCAGCCTTGAAGAACGCCTTCGCTGCTGTGGCTGCCCGACTGGGGTTTGAACGCAGTCGGTGCTTGAGCGCTGGCGTGGAAAAACGATTACCCTGCCAAAACACAGCAGGAGTGCCCTGCTGTAGGGTGTTGGTGTAGGCAGGCCGCCTGTAGGTAGGAGAGCAACCCATATATCGAGTCACGGTTATCAGCGAGCTGGAATGTAGTTTAAAGTTCTTCCTTTTTTGCTTCAGATCCCATGGCATTTGCATTTTATTTCACTGCTGCAGTGTAATTTCCTTGCTTTTGAGATGGAGATAGGAAAATTTTCTGTGATGTTTTACATAGAATGAAACAGGTGAGAAATGATCTCCTGTTTTGGTATTGGTACCACATTCAGTGTCTTGATGTTGGTCAAAATATAAGTTCATGCTGATGAAACTCAGAGAACACTATGCATGATAACATTGAAACATGTCTGACTTAGCTTGCTAGACCCATTTTTTTCCTTTAAAAATTTTTTTCCTTTTCTTTTTTTTCTCTTTTTTTTTTTTTTTTTCCAAACAGGAAGAGAAAATCCATTTAGGAGAGACTCTTCTTCATGTAAGTGTTATTTATGCTTGTTTATGAAATTACAAAAGGGTTATAAAGCTTATTAAAATGTTCAAATACTGAACATTTACCATCTGTTCTTAGAAACCAAGTATAGAGCATGTAAAAATAGACTGTAGTTATACAGTAATAATGCTCAGCAACTGTTGTCTTAAATCTATCTGTGCAGTTCTTCTGTGCATATCACAGCAGAATTTAGAAACCATTGCAAAGCACTTTGCAGACATTTAAGTAGCATGCCTGTAGAGTTGGTGTGTAAATCCTGGAGGGATATTATTAAAGTGGTTTGCCCAAAGCAGAGGAGACTGTAAGTGAGAGCTCATTTTAGCACCCCAGAGTCCTTGATTCCCAAACCCTGTGAGAAGAGTCAGCTTCTCTGCCTTGGATCCTACCAAATCCAAGTTCTGTGTATAGAGCCATTTGTTTGCGGGCATGTGTACTAGTGTGTGCATGTATATGTGTGGGTAAGAAAGTGTGTGTACATGTATTTGGCCTCAAATAGCCTATAGGTATTGCAGGCCTTTTCCAGAACCCAAGGTGATAACCGTTACAATAAGCGTAGATGCCACCAGCCATTGGTGAATACTGTGGCAAACGTTTTGTGAAAGCATTTGGCTCCAGACTGGCTGCTCAGTCTGGGCGAGTCCACTACAGTATTCTTCATGGGACCAAGAAAGCTGCATGTCATGAAAATACAGGGGTTTTTTTTCACACCATCTAGTGACCTGGACCTGGTTTGCTTGCAGATCTCAGATTTGAAAACTCTTGAGTAGTGTAGGAAGCTCTGTTCTGTTATTTCTTTCTAGTAAATAAATCTGATCAAATGTTTTAAAGGGCTGCATAGATGAAGACTCGCATTGCATTAATGCAAAATCAGCTTAACAAGGAATATGACTGCATCGTTCCCGATGCAGGACCCGCTTTGCATAACTTCCCAGCATGTACTGTGTCCAGTGGCATGGCAAGCCCACGAGCGCTCACCTCAGGCTGATTTCCCATCAGTCAACTTTTTTTTTTTTTTTATAAATAACATTTATCTCGGAATCGCAGCACTCCATTATGCTTGCGTAGCAACTGCTGGTTAATATGTAGCAAAACGCCGTGTGGTAACAAATGTTTTTTTGCTATTGTTGAGCTGGAATGTTAGTTCAGCTTCTAGATAAAAGTGGCTTGCGCAAGATGCCCCGATAGACCGTGATTCCTGTGGCTTGTACTGTAGTTCTGTAGGCAACCGTGTTCTGCTCTTCCTCTCCCCTGTGCGTCCCTTCATCTTCCTCATGAGTGAGGGGTGGGCTTAGGGGAAGGCAGGGAACTGGCATCCCGCAGAGCACCAGGGTGGGGTTTATATTAAGCCCGTTGCTAGTCAAGCATCTGTTGAAAACACTCTTTATTCTGGTTGCGTTTCTAGCAGAAACATAAGACACTTTATTTAATAGCTTTATAAACCACAAGTGTTTTTTGGCTGGTTTTATGGGTAGCATAAGACAACCTTTCCATTAAAAAAAAAAAAGAAGAAAAAAAGCCAGTAGTAAGTGAAGGATACCCCAGAAAGTGTTAAAGAATCATCCTTCCCCACAGCTGGAATCCTAGCTGAGACTAGCTTAGGTTTGTATCATTTGTGAAGGTATCTCATTTTTAAAAGGTAACAGAGAA
This sequence comes from Eurypyga helias, assembly GCF_000690775.1. Taxonomy (NCBI): domain Eukaryota; kingdom Metazoa; phylum Chordata; class Aves; order Eurypygiformes; family Eurypygidae; genus Eurypyga; species Eurypyga helias. The sequence goes on from NW_010257215.1 coordinate 5,627, forward strand.
GAAAAATTCCAAAAGGTTTTTGATGATAACCATTTTCAACATTTGTAGCTCATTATTATTTCATTCCAGTGTAGGAAATTCAAACCTCTTGAGTAGCCTGTGAAGCACATGCTTCCCAGAGATTTTAAATGGGAAATAGTGCAACAAAACCACCTTAAAGGAAGGAGCTCCCAAAGAGGAGAACCCAGACAGACAAACGCTACTGCAGAGAGTGCATGGTGTCTGGAAGCTGAAGAATAAGCATGCAGTGCAGATCTGAGGAGTTTTGTCTGGAGACATCAGTGTCACAAATAAATCATCGGGAGCTTCCTAAGTCCAATACATATACTCCAAAAATGAATGAGTAATGAATAGTTTGTGGTCCAGGGGCCATTTGCGGTGCGGTCTTCCATCACCTGCTGTGGCTTTTCAACAGCTAACGGCAAGCTTTGAGCATCAGAGCCTCTCTCTTCTGGTTCTGTGCATGAAATATTATGACTTTGACTCGATAACTCTATTTGTGCCTGTCTGTGCATTGGCTCCCCTTGGCTTCTTCGACTGTGTGAGTTTCCAAAAGAGAGTTAAACTCCAGGGATGGGAGTAGTGAGACCGTAGTGAAACGGCAGGATGGTGAAGCATCCAGGACAGGGACTTCTCCCAGGCCCCATTCAGAGGGGGTTGACTCCTGTGGCAGTGAATGTTCAGTGGGGATTAACCCCTCAGGACTGTGACTTGGACTGGTCACCATGACAGGAGGTGACCACTTTGAGAAAGGACTTGTTGTGACAGTAACCAGCCATATCTAGTTGTAATGATAAGAAAGGGACCGTCTTATTGTAGTCACTTTGCGACAAATACTACCACAATTCATTACTTTCCATCAGTGCCTCATCCTATGGAGGAATCACCACTGCCCATCTACATTGAGGAGGGGACAGAAGTCCCGATTGGTGAGTGCAGTTGGGATGGGATATGTTTAAGGGGGGGTATAACGGTACTTGGGTTTTTTATGCCTCACACTTGTGTATGCCCATTTGTCATTGAAAATTGTAAGGCCTGTTGCAAATGTTTGGGGTTTTTTTTAATTTTTTTTTTTTTTTTAATTTAAGTGTGTTTTAGAGCTCCTGAGGGTCATTAAATATTGCTAGTGTTGGTTTTCAGGTAATCATAAATCAAAGTATATAATTTGTGCAGTGACATTGAAAGCTTCCATGCAGGATCTCTTAACATAAACAAGGCTGGGGAAGACCATGAGTATCAGAAGAAGTAGTTCCCACTTCAGCCTTTGACCTTGATGTTAAGATACTCTGCTGGCTGGGTCAGCAGTTTTTGTCCTGCTGATACTGTCCTGCCTGGCAGCAGTCAGGGTCACGTTGCGCACACCACTGAAGAGCCAGAAGAGAGAGAGAGAGGTTTGCCATTAGCCTGTGTTGCACACCGGAGTGCTGCACGCCCCCAGTTCTGAGCTCTGGTGTGGATGTATTGTCACTACATGGATATATAGGTTTGGGTGGGTTTTTTCAAATAGAGGAGCAGTCTTTCAGGTAACCTATAAAGAGACCAAAACATCAGTAATTTGGTATGTGGTGATCTGTTTGGACTGTAACCCCTTATTCAAGCTGTTCTCAGTTGCACGCAGTAAGTGTGCCTTGTCTAGCACCTTGGGAGACTGACCTGCTGAGCAGATATATATCTTCAAGTAACTTTTTCTTATTCTACATCCTGAATTTTTCCATTCCTAAATTCAAGCAATTGCCTCTTGTCCTGCTATCTAATTACTTTCCTCTACACACAGTACCTTGAAGGTATTTATAGCTGGATCTCAGCCCAGGAGTCTTCTCATTTATAGATCATATTAATTTAACTCTCTTACTCTCTCCTTAGATCATTTTTATTGTCCTTCACAGAATCACTAAGGTAGTCCTTATTTTTAGTCCTTAAATTTCTTTTAATTTTTCTATCTCCTTTCTAATCTGTGGAGGCCTGAACAGCTCATGCTATATCTGCTGTGGCTGTTTTGACACAGCATTATGTTTTAGATTTCCATATCGTCCCTTCATATGTACACATCCAGAAACAGCTCAGCTTTTGACCCTTCTCCAGCATCACTCAGTAGCATCGCACAGACGAAGTTTATTTCTTGGCTAATCTTACCTGCAGTCACCTTTAGGTCTTTCTTGGATTCATGGCTTTGCAGCTAGCTGCTCCTCAGGCACTGTCACCGCCCTCCTGAGATGCAGGGCTTTATACTTCCTAGCACTAAATCCCCATCCCATTGCATGACACCTACTTATTTTACCCAGGAATGATTTAAGACAGTATGCATAAGTATTTATTTTAATGTCCTGGGATTTTATCATTTACATAGAAGTTGTTACTGGTTTATCATATATAGAGCAAAGTACTTAAAATTTTATATTTTGATATCTATTACAACTGTCTTCTGCACATTACTCCAGACTCCTTTCCCAGTTCCATTGTACTTGTTTGCATACCTTCCCTAACTTTTCCTCCTAGTTACAAAAGTTGACAGTGTAAAAGCTGACAGGTTTAGCCTTCTTGTCTTCATTTTGCACTACTTCTTGTTACACACTTAGTATATTGTTGCTGTATCCCTTCAATGCATGGTACAATGGGGTCTTTCCCACAGCAGATCATTTTTTCCTCCCCTCTTGTAGTCAGCTGAACATCTGCCCAACATCAGTCCCCCTTTGTGGAATCATTAAGCTAAGTTCTGTCATGGCGCCTGGTATTTCATCTTGTCTTTCCTTTTGCACTGAGGAAAACCTGGACTGCTGGAATATTGAAAGACTGATGAATCACAAAACTGACCAAACAAACAAAAAACACCTGTGGGTGAAAAGCTTGTTAGAGGATGTTTGTTCAGTGCTGTCATGAAGCAGGTTTGTTGGATCAGGCTCCAAAATGCAGCAGTAGCTATGAAATGGCCAATTTGAGCTGGGGAGGGCATGGTGTTTACTTATTTTCAGTTAAGTATCTGGACTGTCAATATAGCAAGCTGTGGTTGAGGGTGAATGAGTGGAAAAAGTAAGTGACGCAGAGGTGAGAGCAAACCACAAGCTCCAAGTTTGGTATTTGAATGCCTGATGTGGGTCAGGGCTTTTATAACAGTTGGATGCAATATAAATTGTTAAGCTAGGAAGTGAGCTGTAAAAACCTGATCTGGGTCTGGGTCTTAGTTTTGTCCTGCTTCCCACTGAGCTTACCAGCATGATCCAGATCCAGGGTGCCCATTTGCACCCATATAGACCGGAATAGGTATAAAAAGATGTCCTTTCTGAGTTTAGGCTGGAGAAGAGTTAACACACAGTGCAGTTGTTACAACAATTCAGCACAATCATCATTTACTTTTAAAAGATTGTTTGGAGACTTTAGATTATTTCCTCATCCAAAACACATTTTGGTCTAGTAAATGGAGTGCATACTGGCCCAAGCCTGAGTGGTGGTGGTAGATCGCTTTGTAGCTTCCATATTTATTTTAAAAAATAGAGAAATCAGTAGATTCTTTCAGAATCTAAATTTAACAACCCTAATTATTTCACGCAATTTGAAAAGGAACATAAATCTCACTTGTTTATTACAGCTGCTCCATGAAAACAGCAGCTACAAATAACTCCCTATAATGAAAATCTAGCTAGCACTGTCATCAATGAACCAAGAAGAGAACGAGCACATGGGATCTGGATGAAGGCAGGGTTTCCTTCTCTGGAGGGAGGGTCTTTGTGTTGAGGGGAGGGTGGTTATTGCCTAAATGTTCATTTTATCTCCTTGAGTGAAATGAAGACTTTGACATTTCTGTATAGATGAATACCACTTTTGATTGGAAAAAGGTCTGAGCTATAATTAATTTTTATGTACTTTTGCACTTTCTCAAGTATATTCCTCGAGGAAAGTAGGTGAGATGCCACAAACAATAAGTGAAATGTATTTCTGAGGAGATGGAGAATAGTGTGTGAGCAGTAGCAAAGACTCTAGAGAATAACTGTAAAGGAGTGCAGGTCAGGCCCTGGCAGTCTTAATTTAGGCACAAATTCAAGTGTCTTCCACACAATTAAACAGTTCAGGAGATTCAAGGTGAGGAAATAAGCAGAGCAGGTCATTATTCAGCATTGCTGTTCATGCTAAGGTCATGGCCATATTTCCCAGTCACTGTTTGGGATCTGTTGTGTTAAGCACTGAAGCCTGTTGTGTTAACACCTGAAGCCACACAGTCCAAATTTACACTTTGTAAAGCAAAAACCCAGGAACAAAATATTTATCTTGGCAATCATTGTATTTGGCCTGTACAGAACATCACCGAGGGAATAATTGCCTCCTTGGGGATCAGGGAGCAATAGAGCTGTAGGCTGAGATGTTTATTTATGTTTTTCCTTCCAAGTCACATTTTGAGACATTAGTGTTTAACACCTGTGAAATGAGCTGCAAAGACATACAAATTCAGGATCTAATTCTCAACTGAGGTCCTCCAGCATAGCTTTGTTGATTCCAGTAGCGTTGCTATTACTTTATGATTCTATAAACAGGATCAAAGTCAGACCCCTCCTTTTCAGGAATAAGTCCTGCTGACCTTGAAACTGGTAGTGCTTCTGCTCTAGCTGAGTCCCTGTGTGGGCAAAATCCCAGTGGTCCACTTCTGTTTTCTGATCCACTTTTGCTGACAAATAGCACTGGCTTCAGTGGTCTTCTTTCAAATGTACATAAGTATACGTAGACCTTGTCCATATAGGATTTCCCTGCCCATTGGATCATCTTGGTGTGGTGGAAAGCTGCTTTAGCACTCTGGAGCCATATTCTCTTGAGGGTGCTCACTAGTCATGGTGTAGCTCGGGCTCGCTTGAGTAATCTGGGTTACGGGAGAAGGCTTTTCTTATGAATTGCACACAGTTTCTGCTGCTGCTGCTCGCTCCTTGCTTTTAAGCATCTCTGTCTTATTAATGATAAAAACTGGACCTCCAGTCTCCTCCTGCTCTTGGGCAGACTCACTGAAAGACAGATGCACTTTCTTTCTTTTTTCTCCTTTGACAAGAGAGTTGGAGCTGTTTTTTAAGTGGAGTAAGCATAGGAAATGCACCTTTCCCAGGCAGGGAGAGTACTCAGCACCTTATAGAGAGCTGGCTCTATGTCTCTCTTAGGAGGTTGCTTTCCTCCAGAAGAGGAGAGAACCATTTCTGTCATATGTGCTTCAGGGTTTGCTCTTTCATGGGGTGCTGGCACACAGCAAGCTTAATTTTTGCCAGGTACTGAGTGCCTTCTGCAAGGTATTGAGTGCCCTCCTATCCTTTGCAGCCAAAAAGGAGTTGATTGCTCTTGGCATCAGGCAAATCTGGACCCAGAAGACCACAGGTAGTATTTACCAATTATTTATGTGCTTTCGCATGCCAGAGGTTGTCTGAGCTGATTTCCCTAGCATACAAGAGATTTCAGGCGTTAATGACACTTGCCTGTCACTAAAAACTTTTTAAAAAAAATAATACAGTAATAAGCATGACATTTATTGCATTGCCATGGGGAAATTAAAAACTCCCAACATTAACTACAGTCCAAGTAACTATTAGCTCTTTAGAGCTATTGCAAATGTGTGAGTTATATACCCTGACCGAGCACCATATGCCGATTTATTGTGGCACAGTGAGTCACAGGACACATTGTGGAAAGCAGTAATTGCTTGGCATGCATTGTGACATTCAGTAGGGATTTTTATTTGGTTTTCTTAAAGGAGTATGTTTTTACTCTGACAATAAAAAGAGTATTGTCTGATATGCTGCCACCAGGGACTGTGCTTATTTTGTATTTACCGTGGAGCTTTAGCCATTTGTCACTCACTGCACACACCCTCTGTATCTTTTCCTTTCCAACTGCTTGTATTGTATGCATGCAGTATCGGAAATGAAGATTGATCCTTCCATTTGGTATTGTCTTGTCACTTTGTGCTAATCCTCTTCTCCCTTTTCCTCCTCTTCTTCTTTTGTTGTCCAATAGGGAAATTCAGATTCGTTTTAAGAAAAAGTTGTTCACCCTGAGAGGAGTGAAGCAGTGGGACGAGTTTCTCAGAGATTGTACAGTCTCCAGTCTTGGAGGTTTTCAGTGCTTGACCAGATAAGGCTATCACCAATCCAGTCTGATTTTGATGTTGGCCCTTCTTTGAGCAAGAGGCTCAGCTACATGACCTCCAGAAGTTCCTTCTAACCTGAATTATTTTATGGTTATGTTTAATACCCAGTTCCTGTTCTGATTCAGCCATGGTGCTGTGTGTGTCATTAACTCCTCGCTCCCCATTGGAGTTACTCTCATTCATACCAGCATAGAACAGCAGCGACCTCCTGAAGGTCCATGAAGTTACCAAGACGTAAATGGTAACATCAGATGAAATTAGTAGGTGAAATTTGGGTATTGATGAAATTACTTGGAATTTTAACCAGGATTTCACTTGAGATCTCTTCAAATCTTCATTAAGTGCCAAGTGAAGTTATCAGTGGGAGAGTTTGCATAATTTTATCAAGACGATAAGTACTTACAAAGTAAAGAACACCTTTTTCCCCTTTCAGTTACAAATCCCATTCTCCAGCAGCCTTGACGAGAGCTTTGAGGTATTTAGGATTTAGCGTGTCACCAACTGCCCCCGCTCTGTCGTTACGTGCTGGTTTCCTCATGCGGCTGTAACCACGTGAGGGAGTTAATGCTGCACAGAGCATCTGCTCCACAGCCAAATGCCTTCCCAACTCTGCAGCTGTCTGCCAAAGAGCTTTGGACGTGCAGAGGGGCGTCTGCGAGCTCTACAGGGTAGCAAATTGTCATGGGTTGGCCCATATGCTAGCCAAAAAATGCCCTTTGTCAGAATAATGTTATTTTAATTCTGTTGAAAGAAGGAAAAACTATGCTTTGATTCACCATTTAAGTCTACATCTTGCTATTATTGGGGGGTGGGGGGAGGAAACTCCCAATTGCTAGGAAAAAGCAAGACAGGAATAGTTTTATAGGGTTGCTCTTTCAAATCTGCCAAGATAAGGTAAATTTTCAACATGTCTCTCCTTTATCAGCAAAAAGTATATTGCTTATACAAACACCTTCTTTTTCATTAGGCTCTGTCTAAAATACAGTTTACAAATGGGGCTACCATAGTGGATTGAGGAAAGACTAAGTACGAGCAACCAAAAGCCTTTGTTGCCCCTTTTTACACAAGGCAGGATTATAAAATCAAGATTTAACAGGTCAGACTTGCTTTCATATGCTTTTTTTAGTGATGGCTGCCTTCCCTCTTTTAATTCTCTCTCTTCATACAGATTCTCCTTAAATCATGTAGAGGGTTGCTCTTTCAAATGTGAAAACAGTGTTGTGCCATGTAGAGGGGATATAGTAGCAGAAGATGGCTTAGTAGGGTTGAAGGTCCCTTCTCTGCCATTCTTCCTACAGTACAAGCTATAGATTACAACTCACATTTAACAGACAGATAATAATCACATGAGGAATGTAAAGCAATCCATGTGACTTTGAATCATCTGGGTTTCTCCTTCTGCAGAATTATCAGAAGTTTGTGTAGCTGTTCTACATGTGTCACTTCCTTGCAAAAGTCCAGAAAAGTAAACCGAAGGAAGTTCTCTCACTTTCTACCATTAGTTTACATATGAAGTGTTTTTATGGCTATCTCAGCTGTTTGTCACGTACCCATCATTTATGGTGGAACTGCAAACACTTTCCCACCTGTCTGTAATTAGCTTTTGCACACAAAAAAAAAATCATGAAAAACAATTGTAGTCGTGATGAAAACAGCTTTGGATATTAACGGTTAATGTGCCACACTGGTATCTAGTGCGAGCACGTTCGCTCGGATGAAATTGCACTAAGAAAGGTCCTCAGCTCTCCAGTATTATGAGCTGCGTCTCTGAACTGGTCAACAGGAGTAGGTTAAGTTTACAGTAGTCAAGCTGGGACTATAAAAGCAACCTGCAATGAAAACCATCAGCTGGTGTTTGTTTGAAAAGATAAGAGATGGAGAAAAATACTCAGGCTGTTCATATATTATCATGTATTTGGGGATACTTACCTGCAAAACCGACAGAAAAGCAAGTGCCTGTAGCCTGTGGGACTGCTATCTTTGTTTCTTGCACTGGAGTCAGCCTTGCTCGTACGAAATTCCAGTTTGGAGGCAGCAATTCCAGGGTGAATTTGGTGGGGCTTTTGTCCAAGTAGTGTGTGGGATCAGGGTTTTGTTTGTGCTTGGTGTGTGTGCTCTGCACTTCGCAGACCACAGTAGGCAGAAGTGGTTTATATGCAAGTTTCCTTGGAGAAGTGAAGTATTTGTCCTGGTGCTGTTTGGTTTTCATATCTCTTGATATAAAAATGAGCGCAGCTCTCTGTATATGAAAGCTGATGTCAGAGGTACGTGCCAAAAGTGAACTGAAAATACACTTTTGGTTGGGAATCGGCCTGAATCATGTGATATTTAAAAGCATGTTTTTTTAGTGGTCAATACCAAAGGTTTTACTTTCAACTCAGACCTTCAAAGCAGACGGGTAGTGATCAAAAATTTGTGATCTTTAATCAAATAATGCCCATTGACACGCCCATAAGACATAGCAGTATCCCTTCTGAAACACTGTCCAGGAGCACGGTGCGTGGCTCTGGCAGGCCATGGAAGCTCAGAGGATGGAGCTGCAGCTGGAGACTGAGCCAAGGCTGTTCTGGGATTAAACAAAACATGCCAGTGTCCAGCCGTGCAAGCCGGCACCTGGCACCAGCTGCATGAAAGCAAATAAATACCACAGTGTCTACACAGCTTCGCTTTTTGTGTGTGTGTGAAAGTCTACAGTCCACAGACCTGTTTTGCAAAGTTGCACTCTCTGTGAGCTTGTTCATCAGCTTTACCACTTCTCCTTTTAGCATATCCTCTGCAGAACCCCCCCGTGCGCTGTTTTGCTCAGCCCCATCAGTAGTTTCAATTTCATTTCCTGTGTGAAACTTCATATGCTTAAAGTTTCTGTTCCATTTTATTTCTTGAAGGAAGGACAACAACAACAGTAAATTAAACCCCAGGGTGCTTAGGAAAGCTCTGATGGCCGAAGGCCAGTGAACAGTGGTGCCCTGGCTGAGCATCGTAGTCACCCGGGTTCTGCAGTTCAGCGGCCAGGGTCGTTGCTCCACATTAGCTCCTCATCTCAAAAATCTGCAGCTCATTTCCGTCACTGAATCATGTTTTTGCTGATAACTTCTGCCAGCGTGGAGGAGAAGTCAAGACTGAAATCAAAAGTAGCTTGCTCTTATGATTAAGTTTTAGAGCTCACGGCTCTGCCCTCGGGGCTTTGTGACCTTCTCAGACTTTATAGCCTTGTAATGGGGCTAACACTGCGGATCGCGTGCATGTAAAGCTGTTTTCCTGGTACCAGTGCTGGCTATTTGCCACCCACAGTGCCGTGTTGCACACCTCTTCCTCCACTAATGTATTCTAGAAAAAAAATCAGGTGTTAATGCAGATGGGGCCCGGGAACAAAGAAGAAAGGATTGTTCTCCAGCGATGGTGTTGGGATCTAGATTTGTGGGAATAAGGTACTGTATGTCATATTTAAACAGCTGCTACAGGTGGGATAGAAATCTGTCCTCAGTTATTGTTTAAGATGAATGGATAGAGGCAATAAAAACACAACTCCGTCTTTGTGTGGAGGTGGCCTAGGCAGGTATGGCAACAGCCTGGTTACAAAGCTGATCAAAGCCATTAGTGGGTATGGAAAGCTCCGCTTGTTTTTCCAAAAACATGTAAATCTTCTGCGTTGTGGTGGGTTGACCTTGGCTGGAGGCCAGGTGCCCACCGAGCCACTCTATCATTCCCTGTCCTCATCTGGACAGGAGGGAGAAAATATGATGAAATGCTGATGGGTCAAGATAAGGACAGGGAGA
>NW_010257215.1:15704-18015 GCF_000690775.1 Eurypyga helias
CGGCTTCCTCCTCCCTGGGGGGCGCGGGGGGACGGGGAAGGGGGGTTGTGGTCAGTTCATCACACATTGTCTCTGCTGCTCCTTCCTCTGCAGGAGAGGATCCTCACACTCTGCCCCTGCTCCAGCGTGGGGGTCCTTCCCACAGGAGACAGTCCTCCATGAACTTCTCCAACATGAGTCCCTCCCACGGGCTGCAGTTCTTCACGAACTGCTCCAGCGTGGGTTCCTCCCCACGGGGTGCCGTCCCTCAGGAGCAGCCTGCTCCAGCGTGGGCTGCCCACGGGGTCCCAAGTCTTGCCAGCAAACCTGCTCCAGCACGGGCTGCCTATAGGGTCACAGCCTCCTTGGGGCATCCCCCTGCTTCAGCATGGGCCCCTCTGAGGCTGCAGGGGCACAGCCGGCCTCACCATGGGCTGCACCACGGGCTGCCAGGGAATCTGCTCTGGTGCCTGGAGCACCTCTTCCCCCTCCTTCTCCACTGACCTGGGTGTCTGCAGGGTTGTGCCTCTCACATCTTGAGCTCTGTCTGTCTGCAAAGATCTACCCTCTTCTGGTTTCCCCCCCTTCTTAGATGCATTATCCCAGAGGCATTATGACTGCGATCGGGTTGGAGCCAGCTGTCATTGGATCTATGGGACATAGGGGAGGCTTCCAGCAGCTTCTCACAGAAGCCACCCCTGAGCCCCCCGGCTACTTTGCCACGACACACGCAAACCCCATACGTACATATATCTGGTTTTTAGCTAGTTGGAAAGCATGTTGAAAAACTACAGTAATCTTCAATTAAAGAAAGCCCTGGAGACTAGCATTGGTAAACCCAGTGAAATTAAGGCTAAATTTACACTTAGTTGAAAAAACAAGTGAGGGTGGAATGATTTATCCCCAAGAAAAAATTACTCTGAAACAATGAATTCATACATTTTATTGCACATTTGTTTCACTAAACAGCTACTTTATCGTTTCCCTTCCCTGCACCGGGGCACTGCTCCGTTATCATAGCACAGAGATTGCTGTCTGACATTGACATGTGCTTTAAGTGCCTTGCAGATGTGTCACGTAGAATCAATACGTTATTAATCACATGCAAAAAATTCAGTAGGCACAGTGCACACCACTGACTGTTCAGGTTCATAAGCTTTGTGGGAGTTTGCTTTTTTATAGCAGGATGAGGGATGTCACTTAAAGGTTTTGCTGTGGTGTATTTGTGGCAGTAGAACTAGTTTAGTTGATACCAAGACTTACTAGAGAATTGCGGTCCACTCAACAGCAAACCTTCAGAATCAAAAACAAAATATGAAAATGCTTGTTCCTTTAGTCCAAAGCTGTATAACTGCAGGGTACAAGGAAGTTTGAAGAGTCGAGGAGGTGCACAGCTCATTGAAACGTCTTCAGCAATACCCATCTCGCTTGGAAAGCCATCACCTTGCCACACCACTTGGAAATCTTCCTGCATTTTGTTAAGGGCCCTCTCTCAAAGACGAGGGCCTTGAGAGGTGGTGTCACCCAGTGAATTAATGTATTTTCACTCTTGCAGTGGGAGAGCTGGTGCAGCGGAGGCAGTACGCAGGGAGAGCAGTGGGGAGCTGGTGCTTCTTTCCAACCTATTGACAGTCAGGAGGCTGTTAGCTGGCACACCTGGAGGCATTAAATTAGGTCAGCAGTTGGCTTCACGTGGACAAAACCAAGTGTTAAGTGGATGTTCTCCCGCACAGAATTACCAATGCAGTACTAGGGATGAGCAGTTTCCTGTCATTCTCCCTGCCTCCACCAACCCTTGCTTTCACGCTCTCATTCCCTTTGGTCCTCTGCAGGAGTTGCCCTTGGGCTTTCCTCTTTGCAGAGGGACATAAGGAGCACCATGGCTCTCTGGTGCAGGACTCTTGGTTTCTCACTGGGATACAGGAAACACTGTGCCCACAGAGGATTTCAGTAGGATGGAGTTGTAACCAGTGTGACACAGTGTGCCAGTCCTCTGCTTCACTGCATCCCATGTTCTTCCTCACTCACTGCTGCTGGGGCCAGGGCTGCCCTGGACCATCAACCTGAGGAATCAGGCTCCATCCCTCTGAGGCTGGAAAGCATCATCTTCGCTTCAGCCTCTGTTGAGGATCAGGGTCATGTTCCCTCTGAAACCCACTGGAGCTTGCGGATATTTGTTCTCCTTTCCACCCCAGACAATGGGAAAGGAGTTTTTCATTTCCTCCCGTTCTGTGTTTGGCTGTGACTGCTTTGTTCTTTCACGTAAATAAGTAGAACAAAATGAGCATCTAGTGTATTACGCGACTGCAGATTTTCTCCTGCTGCAATCTGA
>NW_010257215.1:18046-58181 GCF_000690775.1 Eurypyga helias
GTCGGATTTTATAACAGCTCTGTGCTGTGACATGGTACCTGTTTGAAGCATTTGAAGAGCATGAATGGAAATGTCAGCGAGAAAGAAGTATGTGGAAGCAAAAAGATATCTTTTGTCCAGACCACAACTGATGAAAAAGAAATTGCATTAAGCCTTGGGCTTTCCTTTCAGAATTGACTTCAGCTTTATAAAGGAGTGTATTTTGCTCCTAGAAAATTTTCAGTAGCAAATTTTTCAGTCAATCTTAGAAGACTCAAAAATGTGTCATAGTGAAAGAAACGGAAAGGATGAAGGAGTGAGAGGGGAGATAGCGGAAGTTGGAGGGAAAACTGAAAAAGAAGAAAGGACAAATGGATAGATGTTTAAATAAATACACATGCACAAGGAAAAGTAATCAGAAAAAGATGAACCCATTAAAGACAAAGAGTATAGTGAGATGTTCAGGGAATTTTTAGAGGCATTTTCAAGAAGAGAAGCAATGTGTGCAATAAAGGGAGCAGTATCATTTTTCAGAAAACGTTGGTATCTTGTTCAGTGGAGCAGAAAGAACTTTGATATGAGTTAAGAACGATAAATGGAGTCAGGTGCTCTTTGGATACCGGTGTGGCCTCGAGGGCTGCCAAACATAAAGGCCTTTTCTTCTGCAGATCAGAAAGACTTGCACTAAAGCTATAAGGGCTGTTTATTTTAATCATGTATTGATTGGCTTAACCACACTGCTCCAGGAGGGAGGGAAAGCTGTCAACATCAAGAATTACAGCTTTCAAAGTTCCAAGTAATCCTAGGAAATGAGCCAAACATAATAAGTGCAGTTTTATTCGGGACCTGATCCTACTACTGTTGAAATCAATAGCAGTTTTCCCATTGCTCTCAATGAGAGTAAAAGCTGCTTATTTAAAGAGCAGCTCTGATCCAGCAATCAGTGCAGCTAATTTTGAAATATTCATGAATATGAATATAAAATAATAATAAGAAAAGAAAGAACCAACCCACAAATAGATTGGCTGATATAGAAAAGCTCAATTTTTAAGGGAGGTTGACTTTGATTACCAAGATACAAAACAAAAAAATGGCAGAAAAATAAGAGAGATGGTAATATCTAAAGAGACAGGGAGCTTAAGTAGGGTTAGAAAAATTAATTATAATGTGATAAACAAATGTCTTTCAAATGCCATTGAGACAAAAGAGAAGGAGAGAGCACTAAGAGGTTCAAGATATACAGCCCACAGGCTGAACGTAGTAGAAAAAAGTCCTTGAAAGCAAAAGTAGTGGTGATACACATCACACTGCAAAAATAGTCCATAAAATCAGCAGTATAGCCGTGCGGTCATTCCTCAGGCAGCATTCCCATCAAGGTCGGAGGTACTCCGAGCATATACTTGGCTTTTAGTTTTCTGATGGAAGAAGAGGGTAGAAAACAAATACTCTGTTACGATTCTAGTCACCAGTTCAGCATATCAGATCCCTTTTCAAAATTTATATGAGTTGACCAAAAAAGAAGTAGATCCTTTGCTGTGGTTTGTGACCTTCAGATGCGAGACAGGGCATGCAGTTTAGCATGCGTAAATGTTTATAAATGCATATCTGTGTGTACAGGCAGACTTTGATTTTTGTGTTTCCATCAAGGGTTGCAAACCCACTGTTTTGAAGTCTTGATTTTTAAAGATTATTAAGTGAGGTAGCATCCACGATGAATTTATTCTCAGGGCTCCTCCTGGAAGGTGTTACCCTGCGTTGGTTGCCTGTCACTGTCTGTGAGAAGCTTGGAAAGGATTGTTACTGTAACCTCAAAGCAGAAATTGAACAGTGTATTTTCAGATATGTAATCCGTGGGTTGTCTGTCAAAAAAAATCAGTGGTTCAGCAGTCTGTTCTGACAACCAGCAGGTCCTCGCGCTGGTGGCCTTCCCCCATCTGCATCTCATCGTCTGATCCCTCTGCCCAGTGCCTCTCCCTTCCCCTACCCCTCATTTTTTGCATGTTATGAAGGATTACATTTCAATGCCAGTATTTTTTTAAAGGGTATGGGTTATCCGAGGTGCAGGCTGTTCGTGCAAAGATAGGATAGCAGTTCTGACAACCAGCAGGTCCTCGCGCTGGTGGCCTTCCCCCATCTGCATCTCATCGTCTGATCCCTCTGCCCAGTGCCTCTCCCTTCCCCTACCCCTCATTTTTTGCATGTTATGAAGGATTACATTTCAATGCCAGTATTTTTTTAAAGGGTATGGGTTATCCGAGGTGCAGGCTGTTCGTGCAAAGATAGGATAGCAGGAGCACAGTAGAGGGCCCAGGCTGGGTTGGCTGTGAAAGCACTCTGCTTATGGCTAAGCTTTTGGTATTTTCAGCTGTGCACCAAAGACTAATCAGTCACGGGGCAACAAGAGAGCTTGGGTTATTGCAGGGGTAGTTCACATGAGGAAATCTGTGCACCAGGCGCAAGAGACAGACATATGATTCTCCTGCAGAAGGAAAGGAGCCCTTGAGGTGCTCCTGGCTGCACCAGGGAGCAGATGCTTGAGAAGCACAAAGTGCCCGTACCTGCTCCCTTGTTCTGTTTTTCCACATTTTAACAGCATTGATTTGACAATGGGTAACTTCATCCTCAGGTAATTGGGGTTTGTACATGAGTGCAGATCCTGGGCCTGGCCTAGTCTGGATCATTTTTCCCCTTGCTTTTGGATCAGGATCTAGCTGTTTGGCTGGACTCAGCCTAGTAGCACACTGTTAATGGCAGGTTTGCCTGCTGCTTTTTATTTATCCATATTAAGTTCATCAGATGAAGCCAGGGCTTCCTGGGGCCATCCAAAGCTTCCTGGAGGGGGTACTCTCATGGGCAGATGTGTCTCCGGCAGGCAGACATATGCCTCAGACTTGGGTCACTCCTTTTGGATTATGTGGTTGCAAGAGCATTTTCTTACAATATATTTCCTTGGGGGAATCAGATGGACTTAGATCTCGGATACCATCCCCACTAAGTGATACAGTAAAAATAACCTATTATTCTCTGGTTCTGACCTGGGCGGTGACAACATATTGTTTCAGCATCTCTGTCAGGCTATTTCCCTTGAGCCATTTTAACCTCACCCAGTGGGACATAACTAAAGGAAATGAAACTCCAACCCCATTAAGGAAAAAGACAATGCCTTTCACTAAACAAACTTGATTTTCTTGGCTTTTCTTCGCCAAGGAGAATCGTCTGTACCCCCCACCCTTGCAGCCTTTGTAGACAGTTCCTGTAATTGGGAATGGCTGGGTGGACACCAATGGTTGGCAGCAAAGGGGGATAAATCCGACATCCCTTGAACGTGACATGGGCTGAGACCGCAGTCCCAGGTGGCCGCTTAGCGTCAATTCCTATGGTATTGGTCAACGGTACGTGCCTGCCAGCCACAGCTGCCGGCCCTCGAAACACAATTGGGATTTTAGCAAGACTAGATAAGAGATACACAGTAAGACTGGGCTGCTACTAATTTTGTGCAGGTGTTGGATAGGTGCCTACTAGCTAGAGCTGGTGACTCGCAACAAAGTCATGGTGGTCCATCTCCTGGCACCCGTACAGTGAAACGGCCATCCCAGAAGCAAGGGTAACCTTGAAGATTTGTCATTGGCAGGCTAAGGGGAAGATCACAATTCATCTTCACGCTCCAGCTAAGGCTGAAATAAAATTTACACTCAGTAATTAGGTTTTGAAGCATGGTCATTAATTTGGGGTGTCTTAAGACAAATTAGAAATCCCTTTTTAAAATGCAGTCCCACACAGTTGTGAAGTAGGAGTCTGAAAAGGCACCATTTCACACTTTGTGTGTGGGTAATTAGGACAAACCACAGGGTGATCACCTTGTCCCATGGAGAGGTAGGGTTTACAGAATGCAATCAATTGGTCAGGCTTGCAAATTCTGGGTAGAAGTGAGTAACGCCCGGGTCAACGTAAATCCGCAGGCAAGAAGAATAGAGATGGCAGAAAATAAAGAACTCTTTCGCAAGAGTTTTGTCGCAAGAGTTTTTCATTTCAGAGGTGGCTGAAAGTCCATAGGTCACTTTTTTTTTTTTTTTTAGCATAAATGTTCACTGCGTGCATGTTCTGTTTTGGGGTATTTCCAGTACACTCCCCGTGGGGAGCAGTTAAGCTCCTATTTCAAACCTTAATCCTGCAAGGTTCTATAAATTTATCTATCTCTTTGCCCTGTTAAGCAGGTTTATGGCTGTCCCAGCAGCGCACCAAAAACAATCTGAAAAACATGAGCATACCCTAAACTCTAGGTGTGAGTTACGCTCTCTTTTGCACACTTTCTTCCTCTGTTGATGAGTATTTCAGTAACCGCTGTGAACCTTCCATGAGTGACGGTCTGAATGCCCTCCATTCCTCAGCCCAGAATAGCCTGTTGCCTGATGGTTATGACATTCTCCTGCACAATGAAAGATAGGGATTCAAGCAACACAAATAGCAAAAGAAAGTGAAATTGGGCTTTCTCCATGCCCAGTTGCTGTTGCAGTGAGAGCAGGACATCAGCCACCCTACATATAGGTACCTCTCTGAAGAACGACAGTTGTACCTACTTGATTTTTGTTACTCCCCCAAGAGATGACTCTGGGGGATGATGCTGGGTGGTACCTGTCTGGGGCTTGGATTGAGATGCAGATGTCCCAAGCAGATTAAGGCTACTGTGAATCCCTCTTGGAGGCGCCTCCTTTAATCTCCACTGTGATTCCCTCTTTGGAGGCACCTCCATTACTAGGAACACGAGTTCTCGGTTGTGAATTAATTCCCGCAAGCAATTAGGTGCCTAAAGGCTGTTACAGAGCTGGTCCTACCATTTTTACTCAGTTAGTGCTCTACTGTATCGCTTACCATGTCTGTAACAGCAACTAACAGGAGATATTTTAGAGGAGTATGTATCCTGCCTTCATACACTACAGAGGGTGGTGATGATCCATCATACTGTGATTAACTTTCTCCCCCTGCGAGCTCTCTCTGCTGTTAAGCAGGAGGTATTGCACTTGCTCCTGTCTGCTGTGCAGCCAGCAGAGGCCTTTTTTTTTAAAAAAACAGTCCAAAGTCAGAATGATTAGCAGTGAAGATTAAAGTCCCTTTTTAGATCTGGTCCTGGTAGGCGACTGCTGTCACAATACCTGCTTTGCAAAGGCCACCGATATGCCAGTGGGGCGAATATCGAGCTGCCGTGGTTGGCAGAAATGTTAGCCTTCTGAAACTTTCCGCGGTGGATGGAAAGATTTACGGGTACGGTGATGCATATCTATCTCAAAATCATGTCTGGATTAATAACTTCCTGCAGAGCTCATGTCAACTCATGTTTCAGGTCACTGCCACAAGCTAAATCAGGTTAGAGATCAAAACCAGCAATCAGGTACGAGGGAGGCTTGCAGCTATCAAATGGGATAATCTGGAGCATGATTTTTTTATGACTGTGCACCCATGATGACATGTACAGGCAGGGAATTGTTGTGGTCTGGAATCAACTTGCTGGTTTCCCTGGTTCTGGTGAAAATTTCACGTGCTTTTCTGTATCAAAACACTATGCAAAAATGACTGGTCAGGTCCAGCTGAGGTCGCCTGAGTTATGTGGGGAATGATTTGGCCTCATATGCCTGAGATGTGAGTTAACATAAAAGCTGCAAGTTATTCCTAAATTGTTTTCATTAGGAAATCCTGAATAAAAAAGCATTTGTTAGAATAATTATTTCTCTTATTATTTTTACACAATCTATGATTTTTGAACATCATAAATTACATATATAAATTATAAAACCAGCTATGATTTAATACGCTTTGGGTTTTGCATCAAGTGACTCATGCCACTGACTTTTTAACTAAGGAGCCATCATTCTTGGCAAACTGTTGAATTGAGTAGGTGCATATAAGACAATAATTGATTATAAAGGGTTTTTTTTGTCCCTTTATTGATGTCAAGGGAAAACAGTGCAGTTATGAAACGGAATAAACTGAAAAGATTCCTTCAGTTCCTGCAGGTTGATTAAAACAAATGACTTCCCATCCCAGTTTTTATGAATGTATAGTTTTCTGAAAGCTTTATAATACTTCAGGGAAAGGAAATTGCAGGCAATAAATGATACAGAATGGTTCAGGTTACTGGGATGTGGAGGAATGAGTTTTATCTGGAAGGGTGAGATTTACTGTTCTGCTGTATTTCACTTCAGTGTTTAAGAAAGAATCAGGTGCAGTGATTGGTACCGCATTGTGGGCATGCAAACAGCATGAGACTGGTGCTCAGTAACACCATTTGCTGATGCTGGGGCAGTCTGCAGTCTTTATACACCTTTTGTCTGCAGCCAGCAGGTAGGCAGCGATGTCACAGCTTTGCTGTCCCCTGCATTGCATTGGCTCCAAAGGGGTGACTGCAGAGTCCAGGGATGGTTTGTCTCATCATCAGTGAAGGTAGCAGATGCATTTTCATGTGTCAGCTTGATAAACAGCACTGGTTTTTATGGAACTGAGCTTGGTTAAACAGTTCTTGTAGTGTTAGAGAGCTCTACCAGTAAAGACTGTTTAATAAACCCAGGGCTTTTGGTTTATGGTGTTTGTTTGTTTGTTTGTTTTTCTATGTAGAAAGCAGAAATATGGCAACAAAGGAAAAACTTCAGTGCTTGAAAGATTTCCATAAGGACATCCTCAAACCTTCCCCTGGCAAGAGCCCGGGGACACGGCCTGAGGATGAGGCAGAAGGAAAGCCTCCCCAGCGGGAGAAGTGGGCGAGCAAGATTGACTTTCTGCTGTCCGTGGCTGGTGGATTTATTGGTTTAGGCAACGTCTGGCGGTTTCCGTATCTCTGCTATAAAAATGGCGGAGGTGAGTATTTCTTTGTTTCATTCTCATGAAATTGGTCTGCCTCATACTTACTGTTTTCCAGTACCTTCATCCAATTTTTAAAAAGAATAGTCACACCTCTGTTTTCTGTCTTCATCATAAGTCTTTGGGAGAGATTGTTTTATTACTTAGTAGTTTGTGTTAAAAATTAACAGCAATTTGATTTTTTTTACTACTGAACTTTTTCTGCTTTTTTACTTCTGCTACAGTTGAGTCTGATTTTTAACCAAAAGACATGCTATTAATGTAGACCAGTAGGATTTCAGACCAGTGGATTTCAGAATAAGAGCATTCTGAGCCATGTGAAACTGTTGTGTGCCTAACCCCATTGTTATTGCAGATTTTCTCTTTAAGAAGGTAAGAAAATGCCCTTTCCATCTTCTTGTACCCATTCCACTTACAGAGTTTGAATATGAACAAAAATACCCCAGAATAAGGTTGTTCTATACTGATTTTAAAGTATCAAGTATGTTTCTTTGTTTAGATATGTCTGATAACACTTTTAGACTATCTTGTGTAAGGTCACTCACTTCATCTCGGTTTTGTACTATTATATTTTCTCAACAGGTGCATTTCTTATACCTTATTTCATTTTCCTGTTTGGGGGAGGTCTTCCCGTGTTTTTCCTGGAGGTGGTGCTAGGACAGTATACCTCTGAAGGTGGAATTACATGCTGGGAAAAGATCTGCCCTATTTTCACTGGTTAGTACATCTTGTGCTTTACTGCTTAAAGACACTTCTGTAAACCATACGCAGCAACACTATTCCCCTCGTGTCCATTAATTCAGCTATTTGCTGTAGTGATTGAGGGTATGATACTGGTTCCTGGAAAGGTAGAAGTCAGAGTGTCTGAAGGACAAAGTAAGGTGTTGATTTTGATGCTATCATCTTGTTAACTGGCAGAACTGCTGATAAGCAAGAAAGAAATTGCATATTATGCCTTAAAAAGGCAATTGCACATTTTATTCACAGGTACCGGAGAAAGTGTTGTTTGGAAGACTAGAGCCTTTTACATGGCCTTAGTGAAAGTATCTTCAAAATATTATTCTGGTCTGGAAATCAAACTCCCTCTGCCATGTGAAAGCTTATCACTGGCGTCATCCCTCTGTTACTGATACAGCCAAAACCTGGACAGCATTCCATGGTAGAATTCAGGAACGGGACTTCTGTCATAACTGAGCAGGCCCTGGCAAACAGGCATGTTGGTCGGGTGTTATTCAGGGGCCTTTGTGAGCAGATGAAGAAGCACTCACTGCTTGCAGGAACTATGCAAATGCCACTGTGAAAGTTAACTAGAATGGAAAATGAAAGACAGGATAGAAAAATTACTGAGAATGCCTGTCTTATGTATAGATTACCCTTTACAGCCAGACAGCACAGGCAGAATCATTTGGAATAATGACACTAAACAGAGGGGCACTCATCAAATCCCGTTTGGAAAGAGTTGGCACTTCACAATAACGTGTCTCTAGCTCTAGCACCGTCGATGTTCCAGGCATCTCTTTCCCCTTATGTCACCCCACGCAGAAGTGAGGGCTTTCTCCATAACTCACACCCCCACCTAATACTTCACCTAATACTCAGAATGCTGTTGAAGTTGATATAATTGTGCTGCTTTCGCTCCAATTTTTTCATCCTCCTCCCACTTTCATGAAGCTTTTTTTTTTTTTTTTTGAGGAGGAGGAGAAAGGAATGTTCCTTGTTTAAATACCAGTCTCCTAGGCATCCATAAAGAGTTCTAATAATGTAGCTGTAATAATAGCTGTATATCCTGTCTGAAATGCAGCTGGACAGAATAAATAACACTTGCTCTGGTTGTTTTCACCTGGCATAAGAATAATTTGGTGGTAAGGACTCTTACTGCAAAAAGATTTGAAACTACAATATCAGGCAGGTACCCCAGGTCCTGGGTTAGCCATCAGAGTGATGTTAAAGGGAACCTCATAGACTTCTTGTCATCTGGTAAGAAACTGCTCTAAGTTTTTAAAGGAAATCTATTTTTTCCCCTGTTATTCCTAAATGGCAAGCTTTGTAAGCTTTTTGGAGGTTAACATTCTGTATACTAAAAGATTTTCAGGAAATGGGACTTTTCAGAGTCCTTTCATTTTGTATTTTAAAAACCAGTGACTGCTTCTGACTTAAGACATACATGTCTGCCAGTGGAGCTCAACTGCCAAGCAGGGAGAGACATACCAGGCTCAGGAGAGCAGTTCTGTTATTCAGTTAAAGCCTGCACTGGAACAGCATTCCGCCACCTCCCAGGGTTGTGTAGGACTTGCCTTTATCTGCCCATGACCCTGCTTCTAAAAACAAACAGGGAACATTTTTTATCGTCAAATATTGATAGCAGAGTTAAACATTGATCTAATTAACCATAGCAGCTACAAATATTATACTTCCTTTGCACAAGTGAAATTGGGGCAGAAACAGCAGCTTTCACATTGATAGCTTTGGAATTTTCCTTTTTAACTCATTCAAGAATGTGGGGTTTTTTTTGTTAGCGCATAGGCTGAGCCGAGCCAGTTGATAAGTGTGAGTGCTGCAGGGGCTGCCCAGCTGCCCAAGGAAGCTGTCTTGGGGGACAGTGTGGTGAGAATGATGTTGCCCAAGTAGGTACCTAAGATGTCAGATGATGTAGCTCCCCAGTAAGCAAAGCGTGATGCCTTGACTTCCTTTTAATAAAACTTGAGATAGCCAGGGTAGTGTTAAATTGGGTAGATGTCCCGCAGGCCTCCCCTCTGCTGTCAGCGAGCCACAGCCGAAGTGTGTGGGTAGTGCCCATGCTGGGCAGAGGTGGTGGCAGGTCTGTGCTTATGTGTGATCGAGTTGAGTTGAGTTGAGCTTCCAACAGTGGTGTGGTAGCGTGGGATACAAGTCTTCAACACAGTGGGAGTAGCACCAGCTCCACGAGATCACAAGGCACCCTGCCTGTCACGTCTGCACGTATTTCTTTTCTTTCCCCCTCTTGCCAGGAATTGGTTATGCTTCCATAGTGATCGTGTCCCTTCTGAATGTGTACTACATCGTGATCCTGGCCTGGGGACTCTACTACCTGTTCCAGTCATTCCAGAGCGTCCTGCCGTGGGCACACTGCCACCAGAAGTGGAACACGCCGACCTGTGTGGAAGATACTCTCAGGAAGAACAAAACGCTCTGGATATCACTGAACGCCACTAACTTCACCTCCCCTGTCACAGAGTTTTGGGAGTAAGTATCCCCTCTTCAGGGTGCTTCAGTGGCATGCCAGGGGTCAGACCTGAGGTTTTATGGAAGTCCTGTGGGGAATGTTAGACAAGAAAAGAAAGCTGGATGTGAGTCGTTTGACCGGTGTTTGCTATTGGTTCTCACCCATCCTGAGACAGGCTGACAGTGGAGGAAGGCATTAGATGTATATCTGTTTCATCCCAGAGTGTACAGGGAGCCCTAAAAGCCCAGTGCAACTTCTGTTTTGGAAGAAAACTTGCTTCCTTCTTGGTTGGGATTCTCTAAATGCAGCATGAGAACAGAAACAAGTCACTTCAGATGACCTGATAGCATGGATTTACTATGGAAACAGTGACAAACCACCCCTATTGTGGTTCCCTTTCCCCAGCTGTTAGCATTTGCAGTACACTTTGTGAAGCTGTAACACATCTCTTATCAGTCTGACAATGAAGCGAAGCATTGACCTCAGCAATAAAACTGACAGAGGTGGTGAATGCTGTCATGTACTGTAGGTTTCTCAGGTCATCTCGGTTACATCATTTTTCTCTGCAGTGTCTGAGGAAACTCTGTTTTGCCAGATGTCTGGATTTCATCAGGCCTAAGCTTCTTTCCCATTTCTCGCTTATTTTTCAAGTTTCAAATTATATTGCATAACCTGATTTCTGAACAGGCGTGACCTCAAATCTCTGTGTGTTTATATAGGTGTCAAAACATAGCAGCAGAGGAAGACACCAGTAGGGAAACTTAAATCTAAAGGATCTAAAAATATCTTAGGAAGAAAAGGGTTTTTTTTAGCTTGCTCAGATGGTCACTTAAGAGCACAATTATTTTCTGATCCAGCTTGGCCTTTTCAGCCTGTTTAAAGTCCGATTTGGTCCCCTGATCAACTTGTACCTACTTATCTATTTTTAAAAAGAAGCGTCAGCCAATAACCATGCCGAAGATATTTGGCATGTGTTAGGTTTAGAAAAAAATAATCTTATGAACTGTGCTAAAATTTGGAACACAAGAGCCAGAATACAAAGGGCAGATGGGATCTTGGATGAGCAGTTTGTCAAGAGGCACTGGAGACTGGTGTGAGAGACAGGATGCAGGCTGTAAGAACAGTCACTTTCACTGTGCCATGAGCACTGCGTTTCCATGTTGAGCGATGGATACTTTCCCAGGTGACTTCCCATCTTGTAAATATGGATGGAGTTGGAAAGTTTTGTTGGTACCTTTGGATATTTTAGGGGACCATAAGGGCAAGTTGCAGTAGAACAGGAAGCAGCTCTCACTCCTTTGGACTCTCCCACAATGGCTTTGGGACTGAGGACCTTGAATCCAAATGAGTGGCTGGCTTGGTAGGATGTTCACAGGTCTCCTCAGGGCCTTCCTGAGAAGCCCAGGTCCACAGTCTGCCCCTGAAATAAGAGTTGCTCCCCCAAGACTTCAGAAGCACTGTGCTCATCTTCAGTTTTGTGCAGTAATTTTGCTCACAGGTCCTCTTGCACCCAGTGGCAGCTGTGAGCTTAGAAGCCTCCTGATGTGGCCAAAGGGTTGTCCTGCTGCCCCAGAAGCTCCTACTCCTCTAATGCACAGATTTATGGGCCAGGTTGTCTTCCCTGGGACCTCAGATGTCATGTCCACTTCAGAAGACTGAAGATTCCATAGCAGAAGGAAATAGGGCTGGCAGTTGGGAAAGGGGTTGTAAAAGGAATGAAGGCTTCAGGACCTCAAAGGAGCTGGTGTCCCATGGGTAATGGCATGGCAGGTATGTGGTGGAGGGCCTTACAGCAGAGCAGCCTGTCCATGGGCTGGGGGAATGATGGCAGCATATTTGGGGTGGAGATTTTAGTCAAGTTTCCTCTAAAAGAAATGAAGTTGCTGTCCCCAAAACTCTCTGCGAGTGAACCAAACTGTCCTGTAAATACAGCCTGAGAGGTGTAGTCAGGCTGGAGGTGCTTGAAGCTGGAGGAGAAATCCTTGGTCTTCCCAGCGCTTTCCCCTTCCCTCCGACTTGCCCTCGCTGTTTCTGTAGCACAGCCGGAGCAAAGGTTGCTTAGTGCTCATGGAGGCGACTCTCCTTGCACTTAGCAGCCACTTTAACTTTTGTCCTCGAATAACAGTTTTAAACATCATGAACTGAACTCTTCCCTGGAGTCATGCTAGGGAGGAGTTTGGCTCTGTAATACTACTAGTACAGACATACTGTCCATAGCTCGCTGTTTCATCATGAGCAAAACTGCCCTTAACAGAGCAATCTGCCTGCAGGACTCATGGCACTTACAGAAGTATTAAAAATAGCTGTTCTCTGTGCATAAACAACTATTGGTCTCTTATAGTAAGGGTAGAGATCACAAAGCACAGTTGTAATTAAAGTGATGTAGCTGTTACATGGTGGAAGCATTTAGTTTTTTCTCCAGTAGCTACGTTTCTATTCTTTATAGTTCTGAAATTAAAAATAATTTCAACGACTTTCAAGTACTTTGCCGCCACAGGCCATGCCAGCTGCCATGCAGCCAGCTATCCACATCGAAAGGACAGGTCAATAAATAGTCTCTAACTGAAGATACCCATCTGCTTTGTGGCACAATTAATTCCGATTTAATTTAGGGGTTTGTGAGTATTTGGTTTCTGAAACCCAATGCCGGTTTTATTGTGGGATATTTATGTAGTGTCCTCACCAGTACTGCTTTGTAAAACTAACGCTGCCCAGAAAGAATTGACCACATTGATGCATTAACCTCTTCGCGCTGAATAACATGTGTCCTTCTCAGCCTGGCTGGACATATAGTACAGCCTGACATTTCGGTTCATTTGAATTAATGTTCTGTGCAGATCACATGCTTGCTTGAGCAGCAATAAAAGGGAGTTAAGCAAATCTGGCTTTGTATCAGGAGACTTACCTCTTGGTATCACATGCTTCAGGTCTTACTTCTGAAGATTTTATTTTAAAGTCCAAAACCTTAAGGGCTTACACACGTACATAAGGGCTAAGTGTTATGGGGTAATTATGGTTGAACAAAACCGCTGATTGTTTGGCGCTGGCCAAGTGTTTATAAATATTTGGTAATCAGCAGACTTTATTCGTCCAAATCCCAAGAAAGACCATCACATGCTAATGGCATGTAATTCCGAAGGGAGCAACACAAAAACTAAACAAAATCTAGGGCAGCTGTTTCTGCCTTTGGGGGCAAACTTCGGAGTTTTAAAAATCGTTTCATATTCTCCTCCTAATACTCTTCTGGTACGTACTGCTTCAGTGTTAGCTATTCTTGTCCATCCAACATGAAAGGGTGCTTCGCCTTTCCTGGTACGAAAGCTCCTGTCTGCATTCAGTTGATTAACGAGCTGGAATATCCTTCAAGGATTGCATAACTCTCATTTTATTTTTGTTTATGTTCTAGAGCCAGTTACAGCTCCTATTACATTTCCATATTGCACACCGCTAGAACAGACTAGTGTATGAACAGGATTCAGGAGCTCATGTTTGCAGTGAACTCAGCCCAGCCTGTTGTCCCATTGATTATATATGACTGACAGTTAATGACAGCATCAAGACTATAAATTAGAATTAGTAACAACTTCATGCATAAATGATGGGAAGTTACTTGAGTGGGCTTGGCTGAGCCTGAGCAGCAGTGGGTTATGTAACAAAACTGAAGAGCTATCAGCATAGCCCGGCTCGTGATCCTTCCTGAACTTGAATTTTCAGCTTATCACAAATCTGGGTTGAGTGCTTCTGCTGCAAAACTGTGTTGGGTTAGATTCCATTGAACAGTTTCAATGCTGAGTCTCCCCTGGTAATTCTGAGTGGATTCCTTGAGGTGGTTGGTCTTTGTGAGATGAGATAACCCAAGACAGGGCAAGCCAGCCCATCATTTAGCGTGCTTGCTGCCTTGCCAATAGAAGACAACTTGTCTGGCTCTCAGTAAGCCACTGGGGTGCCCTCCAAAACAGCTTGAAAAGATTGCTGAGGCAAACTCGAGGTGAGATGACCACTTGCTTTTAGTTCTCTAATAAGAAGCAACGAAGTCTTAGCTGAATACATTAAGAGAGCTCCTTATACCAAAATGCATTTGCAGTTAATTATCCATGGTTTCCTGAGAGCTAAGTCTATAGGTTGCCTTTTTAATATAAACTGCCCCTTAGATTGGAAAATTGCCATTTATTTTTAAAAAAGCCACAGAAGGTTGCAGCTGTACTTTTTCATCTTATAAATGTATTTTCTTCTTTTGTAAATGCACAGCGGGTTTCTCCCTGGTTTCTTTAAGCTCAGGTGAACCAGGACTGCAACTTTATGCCAAATATTCATTACCGAGGGTTTTCACGTAACTGTTGAATAGCTGTGCTGATTAGGGCAGACTTGCCCTGTCTGGTGCCATTAGTCCTTTTCCATAACAAAATAACATTCACGTTCAGAGAGCCTAAAGCATTTGGTGTGAGAACACTTTCACACAGGTAATCCAAGTGCATTGGCAAACAGATGCACAAACAGATGGGTGAGGCTTTGAGTCCTATTAAACTGGTTGATCCACGTTATTTTTTTCCAAAAACTAATTGCAAATTTTCCATCAGTGACTTAATTCGCTATGATTTCCATGGTAATAGCAAAAAAAACCTCACCCCACTTTCATTAACTCAGGGGAAAAACAAACCACGGTGGTTTGTCTTGTACTGGATCCGCACGCAAAGCTGCGCACGCCACGCTTGTGGGCCTGACCCTGGTACAGCACCCTAGACTGCTGTGGGCTCTGCTCTCCACGCCTTAGATGAAGGACAGTGGCTGACTTTTATAGCTGTCTGAAAAGAAAAAATAATTAAGTTTGTTAGGTAGCAAGTTAATTTTTCTAGTCTTGGGGAAAGGCATTTTTGTTGTGACTGAGGTCAAAATTCTCCTTGACTTGCAGAAAGTCTTTAGGTTCATTTGCAGAGGAGTTTTAGCTAAGTGAACAGTAAGAAACAGTTTATTCCTTCATACATATTTGACAAATGAACTAAGTGTCAGGTATGACAAGGTCTGTCCAATGTGTGAGGACAGTGTATGTTGCATGAAAGCAAAACAAACCCCTTTACATCAGTATTTAACCATAACCCATGGCAATTACCAAAAGAGAGAAGCCTTAATGAATTTTTCCCCTCAGGAACAGAGTATTTTGATGGTCGGATGTTGCTCCCTTAAGACCCTGCTTAGGAATTTCTTTTTATTTATTAACCTAAGTGACAGAATAAAGTTTACCAAATATCTGGAGTTAGCTAAACAAGAGCCCGGTGGCGGCAGTGCTGAGGGCGGCGGGCCCCGGCAGTGTTTGTGTGCTGGGGGGCCACGGGGGGAGAACTGATAACAGCTCCAGTCTTCGCCCTGCAAAGCTGCACAGGGTGATGGTTCTCTGCGTTGCTTTTTCCCTTTCCTCCTGGCAACAGTCTTGCTAATGAACTGAAAAGGAGGAGAAACACACGGCTGCAGGCCGGTTGCGAGTGTCCATGATGGAGACATTGTGTGCAGTGCTGCCACGTGGCTTCGAAACCGGGGATCGTGGCCATGCCAGGGTCTTGTATCCCCAACGGAATCGATGTGAAAGCCGCCGTGCTTTGAGCATATTTTCTTATCTCATACTGACGTGGTCACGGCTGCTAAAAAACAGCTTAAAATGAAACGCTGTGCAATGTGTTGAACAAAAGACTCCCACAAACCTAGGGAAGATGTAGGGCTGCAGAGCTCAGCTTTGCTTACATAAGCTGTCCTGACTTCGCAAGCAGCATTCAAAGGGCAGGGATCTGCCCAGGCGTCTGCTGCCCTACACACCGTTGCGCCCTCTCAGACATCACAACCAGACCCTGCATCAACTGAGCTCCTGCATCTCTCTCTCATTTCCTTTCAAATATTCAGGCGCAACGTGCTGAGCTTATCCTCGGGAATCGAAGATATTGGTATTATCAAGTGGGATCTAGCACTGTGTCTTCTCCTTGTCTGGGTGATATGTTTCTTCTGCATTTGGAAAGGAGTCAAATCCACTGGGAAAGTAAGTGCTCTTTTACCCTTTTTATAATCATGGTAGTTAGCAGATGTTAGGAATGCTAAGTAGTGCTGGTTTTAAAGATATTTACCATTTCCTTGCACAAACAATGTATTTTTGCACTGAGTAAAAGAGGGACTCTGATTCAACTGACTTTAGAAAGTCATTGTCAATGCCCAAAATGTCTGTGAGTCAAGGGCATCAAGATGCAATTACAGGCAGGGTTTGAGTACCGCTTTGCATCTCTGAGGAGGAGCATCCCACTGATGCATGTCATGACTGTGGAAAGTCTTACGCTTGCAGCGTGTGGTGCTCTGCTCTCCCTGTCCATGATCTCACACCAGCCGAGTTCATTCTCAGTGCAGCAGGCTGGATGTTAACATAGCTGTGGTAGGGATATTTTAAGTCAGTGGAAACTGCTGGATGCATAGCATTTTTGAAATGCCGCTCACTTACAGAAGAGCTCTGTGTAGACACAGAAGACTAAACTTAGGTACTCGTTTAGAAGCAATCTCATTAACGACGAGTCTGGATAGTTTGTGTTTTTAGCCTCATCACGTGGTCTTTAGAATCATGTTTTTCTCTGAAGGATAACAGTTAAATCATTCCTGATCCTCATCCTACTCTAGTGTAAGAAACAAATTACACCAAATCTTGGCCAATCACTTAACAACATGAAGCTTGATATTATTGCCCCTTGCATACAGTAGTGTTGTTAATCCTAGTTTAATGAGAAAAGGCTTTTTAAGCCATGCATATGTGTGGCGCTCAGCTTTCAAACCTGTTGGTTGAGGCAGCATTTTAGAAAATATAACAGAGGTAGAGAGGTCTTAAGATGCTAAGTTCTTGTCAGCTAGATGGAAGGGCCTGTTAGTGTCGCACCTGAGAGAAAGGCCACAGGGTGAACCCACCTTTTATGACCCCCCAAAGGATGTCAGGAGGAGTAAGAAATTGCAAATGCCTCAACTACAGAAAAAGCATCATTGAGCAGTTTTGCCTTGTTACATGCTACAGAATCAACCAGGAGACAGAACTCTGTAGCAAACCAGACCTCATTAGTTCCACTGTTGACTAAACTACTTGCTTTACTGTCACTTCTGTCTTGCTTTCTGTGATTTTTATCAGGGAGTCTCGTTAAAATTACACTGGTGCCTTACCCTAGATTTGTGTCAGCTTGCCCCAGAGAACAGCTTCTGCACCTCTAAAGTGTGCGTTGACAAAAATGTTTGCTTTTCTGTACCCTCTGATTGATGTGACCCGATGAGGTGATTGTGTAAGTTTTATAGTTAAGGTGAAGGCAATAAATCTCCCGCAGTAGCTGAGGGAAGTGCACATTTCTGCAGTACATGTGGTGAGCCCTCTGTCTGCCCGGTAAAGGGTACGGGAGCGCCGAGAGATTTGTCCAAGCTCACTCTGGTGCACTAAATCAAGCCCCTCTGAAGGTAACAGGTTGAAAACAGATCTGTTAAAATCAGTTATCTAAAAAATTGTGTTTTCTGGGAATTCAGCAAATGGTCTTATTTCTAAGACAAGTTGGTAGGAATTCACTGCCTCCCCTCCGCAGCATCTGAGCTCGTGAGGGTGCAGAGCCAGAGCCCAACAAAACCATTGGAAAATCTCTGGTTGACTCCATTAACTTTGGGGTCAAAGAAAACTAAACTGTAAACTCTAATGGAGGACTAGAAATATTTGAGATGTCTAGTTTACTTTAGTAGATGGTTGTTTATAGCACTTTCCTGGTTTCCAGTGTGTTAATGGCTCTTTGGAGAGCAGGGAAAAAAAAAAAGGAGACATAGTTTTTAAATCTTGTAGTAGTGTTTTGGTCAAATAAACATGAAATCATGAGGAAAAATTATAGTTGTGCTTATGTTTTAGTAATGTGCTTGTTTTTAAAAATTCCTCCCGCATTATGAGAGAATCTTTACCTGCAGCGCAAAGGCCACTTTCTGAGTGTTGTTTACTCAGTTCCTGCAAATAACATCGAGGCGTTTTATTTTCTGTAAGAAGACTCTGATTTTTCATAGGCCTGGCTTATAATATAAAAAATTAGAAAGCACAGAAATCCCCCTTTTATCTTACTGGTTTTGGTGAAAGTGGCCTAATGTGTAATATTTATTTGTCAGTGGAAAATACACAGAAAATTGAAGGAGAGAGTTAAAAAGGACATAAATGAAAATACTTCCTTTCATTTTATGAAATCAGTCCAGCTCTGTGAATTATTATGGCAATGCAGGCTTTGAGTTCTCTTCATTATTCTCAGAGGACACACTTAAGAAGAAAAAGGGTGCATCCCGAGAGCTTTGCTGTAGTTAAACAAATTCTGGAAAACAAAAATAGATTTTAACTCACAGCAGGAAACTGTAATTACCTGGGGGGGATCATCTGACTCCATAAAAAATGCCCTTTCTTGGACAGTAGTGATTCTTGACTGTAACACAGCGGTTATATAAAAAATGAGAGAAAGCACTGATGAGCAAAGAAAACAAAATGTTAGAGGTCAAAAAGTGTGGGTCTAAAGATAGAACTGTCCAAACACAAGCTCAATTAACCCTCGTGCTGGAGATTAAAGCAAAGGGCTCTTTCATCAAATGAAAGAGAAGATAACAAGAAGAGAAGAAGTAGGCTGTTATTCAAAGAGAGTGGGAATAGAGGTTAAAGATAATGAAGACATATTCTCAAAACTCGATGAATAGAGCCTTAGTTTCCAGTAATGATGTTGCTGAATAGACAGCAAAGGCAAGAATGAAGTTATGGGACTGGAAATTACCGCTGCGGAGGCTGATGCCAACCTGAAGGGCTTCATGCGTTCGAGGCGATGGGAAGGGAGACAGAGGAGCATGGTCCAAATTATCTCCATCTCTGAAAGAGGTGCAGGAGCAACAGGGAGGGTGCACGGCAGAATTAGACGTAGCAGCAGAGCTTGCAAAACGGGTTGCAATTTTTCAGCTCAAATAAAGAATGAGGTAATGTTTCAGGTGCCCTTGGCAGGGGAATCTCTTCAGGTGCCCTGGCAAAGGTGCCCTTGTCATGTGAGGAGGACAAACAGGGCAAAGGCAGAATTTCTAATCAAAGTCATGAGTTGTATAAAATCTTGCATGCTGTCTGCCTGAGCGACGTGACCACTGTCTGTGGGGCTCTGGGGAGTTTAATGAACTTGCATTGCCTAGAGGCCTAAAGTAATAAGGTAGTAAAGACCATTAAACTAAAAGTGGTAGTAAATACCATTAAACTAAAAGTAGACACAGAAAGTCAGGTTGGGTCCTTTTCAGGGGGCTTTGAGTTCCCATCGTTAGATCTCCTGATTCTGCGTGGTTGACTGCCACAGACTGAACATACCTTTTTTGTTGTTATTGCCAGGTAGTGTACATCACTGCCACGTTCCCATTCATCATGCTCCTTGTTCTGCTCATCCGTGGTGTGACCCTGCCTGGAGCTGCAGAAGGCATCAAGTTTTATCTTTACCCTGATATCTCACGGTTAGCCGACCCACAGGTACAGAACCAGGAGTGGGGAGTGGGACGATTTCCTACACAAAGGGGGATGGTGGAGGGTAATGGTGGTGATGTAATGGCAGTAGATATTTTTTTCCTCAGTCTTTAGAAGTCTAAATATGGCATGAACATTAATGCTGGGTTATATTTTCCAGAGATCTGCTTGAGAAGGTCACTGTTATATGTGTTAATGCATCTTTCCATGTGTATGTATGTGTGTGTATGCGTGTGTATTTTTTTTTTTTTTGTGTCAAAGGACTCTGAGGCTGTAGACTCTGTCCCGTTATACAATCTCAGCTTTCTTGTTGGTAAGGTAAGGGAGATGCATTTTTTTAATGAGGATAGTCTTTAGTTTCGAAGGAGAGACACGTGCACATCACAGATGGAACAACAACCGACAACTGTGAGTACCAGTGTCACTTAGCTCCCACTGCTCAATAGAAGGAGGCTGGGAAAGAAGTGAATGAAATAGAAGAATGAAAACCCATGCGAAGATGGAGAAAAATCCTTTCTGAGGCACAGGAACTGCTGTTCACCTAGCCCTGGCTAGTGGAGCTACGCTTACTCTTTCTGTGTAGGCTGTGGTTAGATAAAGATTCCTGTCTGTGCTCGCAGAGCACAAATATCTGATGCTTGAGCAGACCAGCATCATTTCAGCCAAGAGTGATCACGTGAAAAATGCAAAAAAAAAAAAAAAAAGGGCCATACCCTGCCAAAAAAAAAAAAAAAGGAAAGAAAGAAAGGGATCTTTGAAAATAGTAAAATGTTGGTCACAGTGAGAGGGAATAACGTGTCTTTGCTATTTCTTTCTAATGAGTATTTGGTTAAAATAAAACTCCAATGATAGCTAAATAACTGAAGTAGGAAAAGCGTAATTGAAAGAAACATTGTGGAAGGTTTCATTCTCTAGTCTTACCCTCTTTATACAAGACACCCTCTTCACATTATATTTTATGCACGAATCTTCTTTTATGGGACTCTATCATTTTTATGATCTACTATTAGCCCTAAGCCCAGAGCATCAGCCGATAATGTAGAAGAGATTCATGCGAGCTGGCAGACCCCCTCCCACAGTCTAGCAAAAGCATCAACTCCAAGGAGACACCAGTCAGCAAGGTGCTGGAAAGCACTGGTGGGAGGGAGGAGGTAATGGTCTATGGTCTTAATTCTCACTTACTCAGGCTCTTTGGTGGTGTCTGGTGGTGTTAGCAGACTTGCATTAGCAGAAAGAAGTGAATAGATGGGATTCAATGGATGCATTTTGATAGCTTCCTACGTATTTTCTAACCGAGAAGTTGATAATATGCTGTTATTTCACTCTGTATATGTTTTTTTAATGCTGTCAGGAGAAAGCATCATGAGACCAAGATCAGACACATATCTTACAAAGTGCATTGTATTTCGCTTATTTCCCCACCCACCCCTGCGGCTTTTTGTTTTGCATTTGAACCGATACAAAAACAACCAGAAGGCTAGAAAAATAAACAAACCCAAGACACGAACCTGTTTCTCAAGCTTTTAACATCATCCATTCAGTGACTGTCAGCTG
This sequence comes from Eurypyga helias, assembly GCF_000690775.1. Lineage (NCBI taxonomy): Eukaryota > Metazoa > Chordata > Aves > Eurypygiformes > Eurypygidae > Eurypyga > Eurypyga helias. Next base: position 39,133 of record NW_010257215.1, read on the forward strand.
GTTTTAACTGAAATGGGTTACAACAGCAATGTTATAAATACTTCTGCATTTCCTATTGCACTGAAACGCGTTCATTGTTGCGCCAACAGGAACGATCAGCTGAATGACTAAGAAAATAGACATACTGAGCATCTCTGGGGCGGGGATACAGGAACTGTTGTAGGATGATTTTCTTGTGGGCACTGACGCTAACAATTTTCTTTTCCCTGTAAAAGCCAAACTTGCAAATGTGATGTTCTCTTTCTCTCCCTCCCTCCCTGATCCTTTAGCTATCACCCTCAATGGAAGCAATTATTTTGTTGATTTTGCATAGTTTGAACTTTGTGTTTGCATTGAGCGATGCAATGCGATGATGCCGGTAATAACAGTCTTTCTGTCTTTCCCTTTAGGTCTGGATAGATGCAGGGACACAAATCTTCTTCTCATATGCAATCTGCTTAGGAGCAATGACTTCCCTGGGGAGCTACAACAAGTACAAATACAACTGCTATAGGCAAGTTTCCATCCAAGGGGGTTTAGTGTTTTAGCTAAATGATGTAAATAAAGTAGGGACAATGGGTTAATTTTTTTTTAATTAACTTGCTCCATGACATATGTGTGACTTAGGGACTGTTTGCTGCTGGGATGCCTGAACAGTGGTACCAGTTTTGTGTCTGGCTTCGCAATTTTTTCCGTCCTGGGCTTCATGGCACAAGAGCAAGGGGTGAACATTGCTGATGTGGCAGAGTCAGGTACGATGGTGTTGGTGGCAGTGGTGGTGGGCACTGCCGCCTAGCGTGTGAGCACAGTTCTGCAGACCCGATCAGCTAACATCCAAGCGATAAAAACAGAACCAGGTTTCCCATAATCTCCAGAAAAATAAGCACGTTGTTGATTTGGGCTTTCATCTAGGGCAGCGAGGGTTAGCCGGGGCTGTATTGTTTACTCTGTCTTGATTAACAGGGCAGCGAACACATCTCCTAAAGCGTGCTAATCCATTTGAGTTGCGATTAGAGTTACGGTAGCTACACCGTTATCTGAGGTCCAGAATGTCATTGATTCCAAAATGTATTCCATCCTTCTTTCCAGACTACCTCTATTTTCATTCAGATGCAAATAGCCAGTGTTTATGTGTTTTCGTAGCTTAGTTTTGCTCGCTCACAGCAGAGCGCTGCAGTGGGAATATTACAAGGGCTAATGAAAAACCAGTGGTGGCACCACTGGATTTTTGGATGGCTGCAATTGGCATACCTCTTGCTAGTGTGATTAGTTGACAGTCTTGGCCATAGAACTTATTTTGATCAGAAGTTGATTGCTTTGTTTGAAAACAGGAAGCAAGGAAATAAACCTATTGAATGAATCATAAATAGCCCCTTTTTTTTTTCAGTCTGTAGGTGGATATGCTCCAAGCATAGCATTTTTACATATTTCCATATTAGGTTTTTATCTGGTCAATATTTATTCTAATTTTTATTATTAAATCTCTGATAAACAGGCAGCTATATTGTTGCTACTTGACATTTTTAGAATAAACAATTTTATAGTAACACTCGATTGCTAAGTAATGTGTAAATACAAACTGACTAACAGACTTAGTGTTTACATAGCATTTTTTTCACCAACAGCTCAAAATTAATTTTTTTTTTTTAAAGGAGCGATTTTATAGCTTATTATAGGGACAGTGAGGGCACTGATTGGCTTCCAAACTCGGTTTTTGGTGTCTTGCATGCTTTGTTGTCAATTCCTTCAGGTATTTTACTTTATTTACATTCAGGCCTAGTCACTAATGGCCAGAGATTGCAATGTCGGGTTGCCCACTGGCTGGTCTTTGGCTAAATCCTAGGTGACATTTTTACATGACAAAAAACGTTTCCAAAATTATCCAAACCACTTCCCATGGGTTTCCTCACTGCCTTTCATGGCAGAGATCAAGCACAGAGCCACTGGAGACCATTTGGTCCCCCTGGGACAAGGTTCCAGGACTGTGCAGGACTATGGGGGAGGCTCTGGCTGCCACCCCACTGCTGACTGCTCAGCATAGACATTCAGCAGGTGCTTGAGCCTCTTTTTTTTTTGGCTTTGCCTTTTTTGGTTTCTTATGCCACAAGGTCAGAACTGCTCCCCTGAATCAGGAAAAAGGTGGGCAGAGGCACTGCCGCTTGGCCATAGCACTGGGGAGAGGACGTTGTCCACGAGGCCTTCTCCTGGCGAGCTAAATGCCTCCTACCCTATGCGTGACACCACTTATTTCCTTGTTTGCTCTCCTGCAAGCCAGGGGAATGTCAACAAATTTGCTGGCAGCAGAATTTCATGGCCACATTTTTTACCTCTGCCAAATTCAGCCTTGGTGCAATGCTCCCGGGACATCCTCGGCAGAGAGGGGTGGCTCCCCCTTAGAGCACTGATCGCTGCTGCCAGCCTTCACTGGCTTTAATAGCTTTACACAACAGTTAAATTAGATCCCTCTCACTTCCCAGTAAAAGCAGGCTTTTAATAAACAGCACTTGGTTTTGTTCAGAAATACTTTAAAAGGGAGAGAGGGGAGCAGTGGAGGCTCGACAAGCCATAGTGAGTCCTGTCTAATCTGTGCTGCGCCTCTCTTTGGCTGGAAGAAACCTTCCCTGCCTGTGCGATACACAGCTGTGTTGAAACAGCACAAGATTTGCCTTTTTTTTAAATCCAACTGCAAGCAAATTCAGATTAAGCAGGCCTGACTGTAGCGCCTCGGTCTCCCTCGCGCCTGCCCGATCTCTGCCCCCGCAGTGCTCTGCTCCCCGGGCACGTCTCCAGCCCTGCCACAGTGCTTTGCCCGGCAAAGGGCCAGCGAGTGGGCTGGGATTGTGGCAGTCCTAATTAGCTCTTAATAGCAGCCACAAGTGCTTCACTTTTGCAAAACACCCTTCAGAGCAACAGAGTTTCGAGTTAAATACAATTTTAGATTATTTATGTTCAGTCGAGGGGATGCCAGGAACATTTTCTTTCAAATGGACTTTTCTCTTTATATTTCAACACTTAGTTTCAGAGGAAAATCAGAGCTAGCACAGGGCTTAGGGCACTTGGTATTAGACTGTGTCACAGTGCAAGGACAGTTTCACTGGCCAAAGCACACAGAATGGCAGCAAGTTTTGAGGAGAGCAGTTTTACATCTGTCTCATCCATTGCACAGATCAGCTGCAAATGCCATCTGGGAGCAGTTCTCCCTCAGGGAGGATCTACTATATCCACTGAATTAGGGGGAAAAAAGGCAAAGCTCCCCAAAATTTGAGACATTCACCAATTTTTTGGTATCTTCTGTCATATAAAATCTTAGCTGTGTTTCATTTTAAATAAAATTAGTTGCTCAATTGTTGGCTAATTTGTATTTATTTCTGTTCAAATATATTCAGTGACTTAAAGTTTTCTTTAGTTTGAAAGAAAAGTCATCTTTTTTTTTACCTCTTTCTCTTGCTTCTTTTTCCATCTTTCTTGTTGGAAAGGAAAAGTGGGAGGTAGGAAGAGCAGCGTTAGACATTTTTCTGTACAGATCAGATAAGATTTCCATCCCCGCACTGCAGCAGTTTTAAAAAAATCCTTTTCCCATTGAAAATTACTTGAATCCACTTCAAAATCCTGAAAAATACCGGTTTTCAAGGCTCCTTAAAGCAAACAAGCAGGCAAGCCGGGCATTCCTGGGTCTGCCCTCAGATTTTTTTGTTGGCTTCACCAAATTTCTAGGGCCAATTTGCGAGCCTGCTGTAAATGCTGGATTGCCAGTGTTCCTGTCTCCCACTTGGAGAGGGCTCTTTCTCTCAACAAAAGCTCGCCTAAGCGACAGTTAATAGCACCTGGCTCCGGGTGAGAGTGCCTTTGGAGATCAGCATGGAGAGCACTGCACGTATGCTCGGAGTGTGGGTATGAGTGAGATGCCGCCTGGTTCACGGCGCAGATGACACCCAGTCTAGTGATGAGCCCTTGCACACAAGGCTTGGGTTTCCAGAGCAGAGAAGCCGGGCGCTTAATCCCAGCCCCACGGCTGCTCCCAGACTGTTGCAATCCCTTCTGCAGTTGGGCCTCATGGTGGTCGTATTTAGTGTCACCATGGCAGGTCTGGCTAGGCTGGCCAGATAGGGGCAGGTGATGTGACAGGATGGGGAAGGGATTTTACACACCAGCCATTCCTAACGACAGGAAGCATTTTTTTCAGGGACCACAGCTGATATAACTAGGAGTAGCCTGATCACTTCAGTGCAGCAGTGAGGGTTTGCAGAGGGAAGGAGCAGGTTCCTGGAGTACAAACCCTGCTCTAGACAAGCCATGCTGGGTTTGGAGGTTGTATACAGAGGGAGGCAGTGGTTGCATTAGCAAAGATCCCAGGGAATGTTTGGAGCAGAGTCCCTTCCCTGCATGCAAAAGAGCTTCATCATCATCATCTCCATTGTGACCATATGGGCTAGCAGTGGGATTCTGCCATTCCCCTAGGTCACCCCTTCTCCCCCCCAACCCCCAGTGTCCTGTGTCCATGCAGGGCAGGCGTAGGACCACTTCCATTATTAGCATGTTTGAGGCAGATGTTAAAACTGGTGATCTGTTAGCAATGGCCTCGGGGGTTTGCCTGTGGTTTCTGCTGTAGTCATGCGTGCTTCGATTTCAGATAAAAGAGCCCAACTGTTTCACTTCTGGTATTTCCAGCCGCGTTTGGATTTATCTGAACGGAACCGGGCATTCTTGCATTTGAGTGTGGCTACCTTTACCAAAGAGCTGGTACTTACTATTTCTCTTCCCTTCCCTTCCCCCTTTCCTATTTTCTCTGTCTCTAGGTCCAGGCCTGGCCTTCATTGCCTACCCAAAAGCTGTGTCCATGATGCCGCTGCCCACCTTTTGGGCAATCCTTTTTTTTATTATGCTTCTGTTGCTTGGACTGGATAGCCAGGTTAGTATTATGGGTAAGAGATATGTGGCCGGTTGTCTCGGTGCTGCTGACTGAGAAAAGCTGGTTTTGCAAACATAAGAAAAGAATACCTCTAATGCTGCTTAAGAGGAATAAATCTGGCTTGCTTTTTAGTACAGGGACTGCATTTGATGATTCTCTTGGTTGATGGTATGATGCTGCTCACTAGGTCTTTCTCATTAGGAGTTAATGGAATCCATAAGACCGGGAGAGTACTCCCTAACCTAAATATCAATTCCAGTCTGGCCCCAAAATACTACCATTTTGGTCACTGTTCCTACTTTGGAGAAGAGCTTAATCATTTTAAGAACATAAAAACTACCGCAGTCTATTCCACAGAGGACTGTGCCATTGCCATCACCTGCAGTGTGTATACCCCATCATTAAAACACGTTATAAGAATTAATAACTACCATAAATACAGGCTTTGATAGTTGCCAAGTGCCCAAAAAAGAATAGCAAAGCCTTTGTGAGGCACAAAAAGCACAAAATGTTTTGTACAGTAGTATATCGAGGGTGGCTTCATGAACAGAGGACAAAGCGGCAGCCTTTTTGGTGGCCTTGGGCTCAGAGGTGCTGAGCAATGTGGGATCCTGCTGATTTCCACGTCAACAGTGAACATTCAGTACCTCCAAATGCGCCAGAAAGCATCTCGGGTTCCAGCTGTACTAATTATATAGCACATGCTGCTATTAATTATTCAGCATGAAAAAAATAAAAAATTTCAGTCCAGGAAGTTAGGTTATTTTTTCCAGTGGCTGCTTATAGAAATATTGGACTAAATACCTCCAAAGAACTTGTAAATCATTCCTAGATAGTGCACTTACAAGGAAACATGGGTGACCAGGGATTATGCTGTAACTGCACGTTCAAAATTGCCAAAGTTTTAAGGGCAACAGGCAGCTTTCTGCGCTCAAATGGAAAGCCACTGAGGTTATAAAAACCCAGTGGAGGATGATATGTTCATTTAGCCTAAATGCTCTCTCGTATGAAGACAGACCTGTAAATGGATTTTTACCCAGTTGTTGTGCACTTAATCCCTTACTTTTTTGATATTCCATTTGCCCTAAATTGCTCTTTACGGCTTAATCTTTGAACTCTAGCGAGCAAATTTCCATCACTCCAAAGTAAATGTAAAAGTGCCCGATGCGGTGGTTCAACAACCCTGTGCTTATGCAAATTGGAAGCTGTCTAGTAATTTTAAAAACCTACTCACTGCGTAGAATGATTAAAACTAATTGGAGCGCTTAATTTCTCTCCTCCACCCCTCTGGTTTTTGGAGTGCAGTCAAGCAAGTTTCTGGAATGCCAGAGCAGTTTAAGATCAAATCAGCCCAAAGGAAAGGGTTGCATTTAAAAAGAAAACCAGTTCTACAGAAATCAAAGTTAACAAGACGGGAGGCAACAAAATCTGGTGGAGTGTTTGCAGGTCAGGCTGTGTTTCCAAAATGGAGCTTCTGTTTATGGTCCAAGAGGGTTGAGTTGTTACAGGGCACTTCTGGCCACTGTAAGTGCCGTATAAATACACAAGTTACGCATCTTACTTGTAGTTTTCCAACAGCAAGTAAGTACAAATACAGCTATCATGAAGCTAGATAGAAGAAGATTTGTAGCTCATCTATCCAGGGCTTCATTTTTGGTTTACACGTGCAGATCTTTGTGTGGGGCCTGTATCAACAGCTCCGTTATTGCTGCAGAAGTACCTCGGTCAGAGGTACTCTGCTCACAGGTTCAGAAAAGACAAGTTCAGTCAAGAAGTGCTGCTGTTTCACATCAAAGTCTGCCTTCCCTTGGCTGGATTTTCACTAGCGAACCCAAGAGTAGAATTATATCCAATTGTGGAATTAACCTAACTAGTACCTAGAATCATAGAATCATAGAATGGTTAGGGTTGGAAGGGACCTTAAAGATCATCTAGTTCCAACCCCCCTGCCATGGGGGGGGTGAGGTTGAGGTTTTCTGGCACATTAGAAAAAGGCTGGGAGGTATTCTCCTAGCTTTGGCTTTTTTGAGTGTTTTGAGTCTCTGTCTCTTTTCTAGCATACATCTTGTATTCATCTGGAGCAGTGACAAGATTAAAGCCACATAAGTGCCTTCCTGTCATCAAATTAAGTTCCTTTATCCTTGCAGCTTGCTTTTACAGAGCCCCTTCAGTAGTTCATAAAGCTGCTAGGAAATTAACTGCCATTCCGAAAGCTTGTTCCAACCTGAGAGCTACCCCCACGCTTCAACCTGAGGGTTGCAATGGAATGGCTTCCGATTTATGTATTCCGAGCAGCATTTTGCCACAGAGGACAGTTAGGGTGTTGCTGTGGGGCCTTTGTTCAAGTATGAGCCTGGGTAAAATGTGTGGCGGGTAATTTTCATGTTTCTTTGTTGTTGTTTTTCCCCTGTAGTTTGTTGAAGTTGAAGGACAGATCACATCATTAGTTGATCTGCACCCATCCTTCCTAAGGAAGGGTTACCGACGGGAAATCTTCATCGCTATAGTATGTTTCCTTAGCTATCTTCTGGGACTAACTATGGTGACTGAGGTAAGTGGCATCGGTGCTGGAAATTGCATTCTGTTTTCTCCAGATTTTAGATCAATTTTAGCTATGAATGAGACTGCATGGAATTAGCCACACAGCGTCGTAGTACTCTTTAGATCTACAGAGCATCTTTCATCCCTAGATCTTAAAAGCATTTTGAAAGGGACATACCTAGTCTCCCTTTTTCAGCCAGAGGAACAGAGAAATGAAATCTCATTAAATTCAATCCGATCTCAGGTACTAGTCAACATGAGTATGAATATTAACATCTGGCTCAAAATGTTGAAACACATTGGGAACCTTCAGCAGAGCAGATTAAGAATCCATCCAGTGCTTGCAGGGATCCATTAAATACCCCAGGATTTATTCTAGTGTAAACAAGATGGGAATATGTTCCAGTGGCTGCACCGTTGTGATATTTATCTCCAAAATAAAATCCAAGCCAGATTTTAAAAACAGCTGGAAGGGCACGATGTTGGGAATTAGAATAGCACCTGCAACAGAGGTGCCTAACAAACACAGTTTGTCAAGTAAAAGTGCAGGTATATACAGTTCAGTGAGAGCAAAGAGTCTAACAGCATAGTATAAATGAAGAGAGTTAGAACGAAAAAGATGAACTCTTCTCATGAAAAAAGTCCTTCCACTCATTTCATAAATGAAGACCCTCTTGATGAACTGACTTCCATTTTTAGTGTTTTTGGAGGCATTTATGTTAGGAGGGGACCAATTATTTCTTTACATCATTTGTTTCTATAACTGCCCATCTGAAAATACTTCTAAGAAGGAAAGATTTAAGTGTCTCTGTAGATTATACTAAGTGGCTTAATTTTGTTTAATCGTCATCTTGTTTGGAATGCTTCCTGTAGTAAACATGCATATTCCCTGGGGAAGGTAATGCCAAATATTTACCTTACCTACTTGCTTGATAGCAGTCATTAAGATATGTCAGCATATGTTAGTGGGAGCTGGTACTGAAGTATTCAGGGTTTCTTTTCCTGTTGGTTCCTAAACCATTGTGTCTTTCTTTTCCAGGGTGGCATGTATGTTTTTCAACTCTTTGACTACTATGCAGCTAGTGGTGTATGCCTTTTGTGGGTTGCATTCTTTGAATGTATTGCTGTAGCCTGGGTTTATGGTAAGTGAAAATCCTTTCATCTGATACCTTTTGATGAGTCAGTGACAATTTTGCTAGCCAAACATTTAATCATCAGCCACCCCAGAATGTTCTTCCTAGCAACAGGCACATGCCATTAATATAAATTTGCACTGACCTCTTTGAGACAAACTTGCATCTGGGAAGAAGCCAGCCTTCAGTGTTTTTCCACACAAAACGGAGTGTTTTTCCATTGCTAATTAATAAAGGCACAATTAAGCATTTACATGTGTTAAGTTTAGGGATGAGAGTTGAAAGTTTGGCCAGCCGTGAAAACTTCTGTTTCTCTCTCAGAGAATTTCCTTTCAGAACTGCAGGGTCTGCAAGGGGCAAGTCAACCAAATAGGAAACACAAAAGGAAAGCACACAGAAAAGCGTATTCTGTCCCGTTACTTTTAGGCAATGCCGAGTACCCAGGTCTGACAGTCACCTCTGTCGCTGCCAGAGACTGTAGCTGAGGAATGATCAGATGTTTGCTGCTTAGGACTGTATTCCATCTGCTTAGGAAAACAAAACAAACAAAGCCTTCATTTTGTATCAGTCGAATTTCTGTAGAAGCCGGGTGTACTGTTTGCTGCCATGTCCTTCCCGTAGAGATCCCCCTGGCAAGACCAGTGAGAGTCTGGGGAAAGGAGTGGGCAGCAGGGATTACCATTGCACTCCTGCACCTAAATAACGAGGGGTGTGTAGGATGAGAGAATCCCCCAAACTTTGAGGTTTTCAAGGAGAAAATTGGCTTGAACTTCACAGCCGTGGGAAGCATTTGAACAATACCTCTGACACTCTCATCTCTCCTTTAAATACCCCTTGAGGGGGTGAGGAAAGCAGCTGTAATCCCACAGCCCTTACATGGCTTTCATATGCTCGATTCTGATAAATGTGCTTGCTGTCCGTTACAGGCGCTGATAATATTTATGATGCCATTGAGGACATGATTGGATACAGACCTGGTCCCTGGATGAAATGGAGCTGGATTGTGATCACACCAGTTCTTTGCGTGGTGAGTACTGGCCTGGGCTCTTTTGTGTCTTCCACAGAGCAGCTCTGAGCCGCCTCTTCCAGCTCTGCAGCTGAAGGATGTTGCATTCACAGACCAATATGCAGAGAGTTGCTGGGGGCTTGAGCATACCCCTCAAAGACATTATCTTCTCAGATGTTAGCTGTTAATGGGACAGCTCTCTGCTGTGCCTGGGCAAATTGTAGTTGGCTACATATGAGTGGATTTTTCTTAGGATTGTCAAAATACAACATTCGTGACACAGAAAACTCCCTCTCCAAAGAACAGTCCCTATAAGTGATAGGACTATTAGGCCATTTTGACAAAAAGACTTGAGCAGTCTGAGGCAGGCACTCAGTTTGAAGGATTTCATTTGCTGCAGAGAACATCCCAGTAAGCTCCTTGCAGTGTACAGCAAATATGAAAAGGAACAGGCAGTGTCCTGCAGCTGTTCAGCACCGTCGCTTAACCCCCTTGTTGTCAAGCAACAATTTACCTATAAGCAGATGCAGGTGCTCTTTCAGCAATTTAAATGGAAGAATAATTCCCCTGTTGGTTTAAAATACATATGGTATCCATCAGCTCTGGCTTTTGCTGCCTGTCTTCCTTAGGGCCAGTGGTAGCACCAGACCCCTGTTGCTTTCAGCATTTTTTGAGCCTCACTTTGTTTTCCTTTCTTATCCACAGGGGTGCTTCATCTTTTCTTTGGCCAAGTACAAACCACTGACCTACAACAAGGTCTACACATACCCAGACTGGGCAATTGGCCTGGGCTGGGTTCTTGCCCTTTCCTCCATGATCTGCATCCCTATGGTGATGGTCATCCGCATCATACAGTCAGATGGGTCACTCATTGAGGTAAGAGCCATGGATGTCTGTCTAGAGGAGAAAGGGAGCTTTAACTGTCTGTGGTTTATACAAAACAAGCACAGTGCTTGGAAAACTGCCATCTTGTCCAGGTAGGGCAAAGTTGGGTGCCTCTCCTGCAATGAATGCAAATAAGACTGTTAAAGATCACCTGTCCTTTGGGCAATCAGTAGAAACAGAACAAACATGAAGCCTTCTGTCCCCAGACAAACACCAGGTGATTTTACCTCCATCCCACTTCTGCAGTTTCTAGCTTGGCAAATCACTGCCTCCACGTGCAGACAAGTGCTCAAGCACTGTGCCAGATCTTGTCCAGCCCATGGGGACAAGGAAGCACCATCCTACAAATCACTGAGAAAATAGAGATCTGGGTCAATCTCGACTGTCTAAGAGCTCATTGAATTTCAGGGAAACTGGGTTCACCTGTGGACTGTGTGGCTCTCAAGCATGGCCTTCACGCTGAGGGACTGAGTAAAAGTCAAACCCTCCTGCTATTGGCTTCACCTTTTATTTTTTTACTAATGAATCAAATCAAGATTGCCCTGATCTTTGGAAAAATATGGGTTGGATTCAGACTTGACAGTGCAGATTTGCAGGCATTCTCTTGCATTTGCAATTCAGTGCAGGTTTCCCTGGTTTGTTTATCTTCCAGTGGAAAGTTAATAGAGACTGGGCAAGCATGAAACTTACTTAGCAATTCTCGTCTAAGGTTTCAGCTTAGTTTTGATTTTGCCTAATGAGCAAAATCAAAAGGTCTTAAGTGCATCCCAGGGTATTCTCAGGGGAGAAAGTGGGACACTTCAGATTAGGAAAAAAGAGAGAATAGAATTAAAAAAGAACATTTCCCAGGGCACAAATGCTTGCATTTGTTTTCCTCCGAGTGTTAATGGTCTTTTTCAGCTGTGGCCAGAGCATTTTCATGGGTGTTTATTTTCCTGCCTACATTGTCACCATCTATTGAGAGACAAGTCTAAAAGTAGCCAAAACACTCCTCAAAGACCATGTTAGGAAAGGAAAGAGAGTAAACGCTGGTCAGATGCCATTTAGTTCTTCCTTTGTGAACTGCGATGTAGGAGAGGAGTTGCCACTTGGCAATGAACGGCTGGGCCAGAAGGCAGAGCTGTTTCTAAATGAGGAAGGAGAACACGTTATTTGAGCAGCAGCTGCAGCGCTGAAAGCCCAGCGTGCAGGATGCTGGCTAACGCCGTCTGACTTGCCTGCGTCAAGCCTGCTGCAGCTGAGCCAAAGTTGAACGCAGTGCTTGCAGCCCGGGTCCCCGTGCCCTTACAGAGCCACATGGCATACGCGCGTCTCTGATGGCCACCGTCGCCGTCCTCGGATTGCCGCATCTTCCATCCTGCGCAGGGGGCTGCTTGGTCTTCTAACCTTTGCTCTTCTTCTCTCTTTTCAGAGGATAAATGCGGTGGCTGCCCCCAAGGAAGTGAATCGGTGGTCCAAAGAAACGGAGAGTGGCACCCCCTTCTGCCCCAATGGAACTTCAAATGGCGGATTGATCAAGCCAACTCATATCATTGTGGAAACCATGATGTGAGCTCTCTCTGTGAGAGGATAAACCTGCTTTAACTGCCGTTTACTAACCATAGATTCTCATAGGACCAGGTTTACAGAGCTTTATATTTGCACTAGGATTTATTTTTATTTCTCACAGAGAAAGTTATTTTTTGTGTGTGTTTTTTTTTTAATATTTTGTAAGGTAATCACAGCAGATGTCTCTCTGTAGAGGGAGAGCTTTCATATCAGACTAGACATATTACAGGAATTTACTATTATTGGGTTTTTTTAAATATATATATCTTTATCTCTAAATATTATACACCTTACCACTTGAATTGATTGTCTTGCCAGCAATATATTCAAGTCTCAGAAAGCAATTTTAGGTGCTGGTATGGTTGGGAGCAGGGTAACCTACAGAACACACAAAAGAAGCTCTGCTGAGAGATACGATTAAGAAAAAAAAGATGCTGTTTCAAGAGAATTTTCAAAGGTGTAGTATTTCCACCCTCTGGTTCAATTGTGGTGAACAACGGGCTTCAGGGTCACACTAGGGAAAGGGTACAGTTATGTTTAGCACAGTCCCTGGATAAAGATAGAGCCGAGCAGCTGGAGCAGCGAGTTTGCGAGGGAGGCAGAGAAGCTGGGTGGGGAAAGCCTTGTGGCTGTCCCTCCCAAGCACAGCATTGAGACCCTGTCACACAGGCAAGAGGAGGACTTTAGGAAGGTGTTTTTCAGGATTTGGCATGGTTCACTTTTTAAATTTTCTTTTGTTAGATTTTAGAGGTTTTTTACTTAAACGAAATGCCTGCTGTTTGTGCGTGAGTAGGGCGGTTGAGCACCTACTCCTGAGTTTTCCAGCAAAGCGTATTTTAGTGTGGTGGCACTGGTGTAAACTTGAATTCTTCAAACTGGGAGGAGTGGCCTGTCCCTGGGACAGCGGGAGCGAGTGCCCAGGAGCTGAGTTGGGGAAAAGGAGCACCTGCCCTCCTGGGGCTTCTGATGTTCACTTGCTCATTGTTTGCGTGTTAGTTATTGGACTTTGATTTTGGGCAAAAAAATAAAAGGATGCCTTCTGGACTCTGACCGTCCAAAGGTGAACGCAAACCAGGTCATCCCCGGCAGGAAGAGCACAACTGCTCACCTACACCTGGTGTAACCGGTAGTTGTAACAGACATGTTGTTAATAATAATAGTAATGAAGATAATAATATCACTCAGCAAACAGGTGCTTTTCATCCATGTATCTCAAAAATGCTTTCCCAAGTTCGGTAACCAGGATTTGCTTTATTTATTTATTTGGGGGTGAGGTGGTTGCTGTTGTGGGAACAGATAAAAGGACTATGTCCCATGTTACTAAATCGCAGCAGTGGACCTAGGGCCCCCAGTCTCCTTGCCCATCATTGGGTTAAACTGTAAGTTTGCTTTTTGTTAGGGGGGTTGGAGGGTGGCAGACATATTTAAGAGGCTTATGAATCTTATCTGCTGAAGAAACAGGGCTTTTGGGATTTTAAGTTAAAGCAGAGGGAACATGTAACACTGAAAAGTTTTGTATTTGGTCAGAAGGAATTGCATACCAATCCAGGTTAGACTGGGGTGTCAAGAGAAACCACTACAAGGAGCGTAGGAATGGGGGTTCCACTTTGTGTGGGCCAGGTGGATGTTTCCACAGGGAATTGCTCCCTGAAAATTGTCCAAAACATGGGCAAAAGCTTCTTTTTTTTTTTTTTTTTCTTTTTCTCAACGTGAGCAGGTTGTGCTGGGAACAGGTTCTCTGGCAAAACTCGGCCTTTTCTTGTGGGCATTCTATTAGAGGGAGATGTCTTTTTTTCTTATACCACAGTTAGGCTATCCGAACATATTTAGAGGAAATGCTTGATAATAGCAGAACTTGCCTCTGCTTATTCTGCTGTCAGCTTAGTCTATCAGGGCAGAATTTGTCATTCCAAATGTTAAGGACATATCCAGTTCTTAACATTCCTACACAGTAGCTTTATTTTACTTTTATTGTTCCATGGATTAACTGGCTGTAGCAGCACAAACACTTGTTGATTAGCTTGTTGGCTTTCCTGTAACAGAAAAGAGGTGATTTCAAAGTAAGAGATGGACCAAAATAAATGTAGGGACAAAAAAAAAAAAAAAAAAAAAAAAGAGGAAAAAGTGGCTGCATTTATAGCTTTCAAAATCTTTCTAGTTTGAATTTGTACGTATTTTTACATCAGATAGCTGATGTAAAAGCCATGGCAGAATTGCTTTTGTTTTCTTTTTCTGGTTGCTGTATTAGGAGAGTTACAAATGAAACTTCTCCGCAGCTGGAGATGGGAAACATCTAATGTCGCCTGCTGGGCCAGTGGCAATAGCAAACCAAAGGTCACTGGAGACATTCTGTGAGCCAGTGAGCGTCATCAGATGTGCCCCAAAAAAACCATGCATACAGCTTATTTGTTTTTTAATAGCCTTTAACCATCAAAGGCAAGGAAATGTAATCAAAGATATAACTCTCTTAGTGGGCTTTGGCTTGGACCCTCATTTTTGAGTTACAATTAGTGTCTGCGGTAAGCGGACACGCTTGCCTGGGTGAAGAGGGAGTAGCAGGTATAGGGGGGTCTAAATTAATGGTTTCTGTGAGTGCAGATGAAACACTGATGCTTGATGTTATTTTTATATGTGTATATATATATAGTCATACAACTGTTTTTGAGATAACAGTTTGCACATCATTTTCGTGCTATAGAGCTTTAGTTAAGGAAAAAATGGTTTGGCTACATCAAAGATGCCTCCAGCGAGTCAGCTGGGTGCTCAGCCATCTCCTGTGTTGTGGAGAGGGTCTTTGTGTCAGGAACCAGAGGGCTAATACTACACCTTTCGAAGTACAACTACTAGAGAACCAGAACCCAGCCCCATTTCGATGTAAACTGTGCCATTCAAATCAGTCGCTTCCATGTACCGAGTGAAAGTGTCTCGCACATATGCAACAACCTCACCCAGGCGTTCGCTGTGTCAACTCCTCTGGCCCTGCTGTGCTCAACAGCACGACTGCAAGGGAGGGCTGGGACTCACGAAGAGCTAAGAAATTATTGTTTCTGGAAAACAGTTCCCCTCCCCCTTCTTCCCTCACCTCTAAAAAAAAAAAAAAAGATAATTGTGTTTTGTTTTATCTGGGATTTGAATTCCAATGAGCACACTCATATTTTTACAGTTTGGGGATTTTTCCTAACACTTTTATCAGATTTCTGAACTTTTCTTGGTGATAAATTCGCATTTCAACATGATCCTCTGCCAAATTTATTAAAAATAATTTTTAAAAAAGTCTGTGTTTTCTACCTATTTCTGACTGCAAATACAACTTGATTTTTTTTTTCTAATTTACTTGTTTATAGACTTATGACCTATTTTACCTGTTTTATGTAAATGAGGAACTCTATATTAAAATATCATGACTAGTTATAGATGAACTGGTTTGGATCCAGGGAAAAGTTAGTGCATTTTCTGGCATGAGATCTTTAGAACCAGATCCCTGAGTTTAAAACCAGAATAAAACAAGACAAAACCCCACACCTTTTCATATTTCACGTACCTTTGTGTTCATGGGCTCTTTTCTGGGCTTGAAAACTGCAGTTTCAGCAGTATTTATTTCCAGCTGAACTGAAAACACGAGAGAGAAAACACGTAAAGGGCAATATTTACCCCACAAGAGTCTCTGACCTGTTTCTTTTATTTTTCGCAATTTTCCAAACTATTTCAGTTCACCTGTCACTAGTTATGATCTCACTGAATGGGCATCTATTGTAAGGGACTTTACCAGTAGTCTGTATTTCAGTATTTAAACAGTATGCTTTCATAAATAGAACTGATTTTTATTGTTATTATTGTTACTGGTCTCATTTTCCTTCTCATCCGTACCTTTCCTTTGCATCTGGTCCAAACAGATCCACACACTTAGAAAAATCCTCTTTAAAGTGTGAGATAGTAGGTCCACGATGGATTTGTTCTTGTGTTTATAAATGAAAATACAAAAGCCCAGAAGCTGTATTTGCCACCTAGTGCCAACAGTGGTGGTCACCCTGCAGGAGCAGCTCCTGGAGTGGAGGGGAGTTAGCAATGGCCTGCTGTAACAGCTGAGCAAAACTATTCCCCTGCTGTTCTGGGGGAGAGGAGGAGAGAGAAAGGGGAAAGAAAAAAAAGTGCAGCTTTAAGGTTGCTGTAACACCGAAAAAAACCCAACCACCATCAGCAGAGCCTTTCGTGTCACCGTCAGGACAGCATCCTCTGCAGCTGTTCTCAGTCCTGTGTGCATCCTCCTTTCTCAACTGCAGATACTCCTGGTTCCTCTTCTCTGTCTCAGCGTCAGACAAGTAGATCTGAAGACACATGGACATTTCCATTCAATAGGCCTTTGACAAGTCTCCTCCCACGCCTTTTTTTATTTGCTAAGGAGACTTACAGTTTCTTTGAGGTCGTGCTTGTCACACTTGGGTTCAAAGCTCCCACTTGTTACGCCGATGGCGAAACTCCATCTGTGGGAGGAGGATTTGAATGTTTTTGAATAACTGATTATTAGCTTCCACGTCTTGTGATCACTGCAGGATCCCTCGTGGAGGCATGATGTATATAAAATGTTAAATAAGCTGTGTATTGAATGGAGTGGACAAGTTAGTTAAGCAGCTCAAGTACACTTGGAAGAAAGATGACCCTGACATCATTTCCAGGAGAGTCAATGGAAGTTGCTCACTTTCAGTAAAAAAAAATGAAAAAAAAAAGAATAAAATGTGTGTTTAAGTAGACTAGTAGATTAAATCCTTAACCCTCATATGCACGCACACAAGAGGGGACATTGCTTCTATTCTTAGGCTGCAAATCGTGTGAGTCTTGCAGAGCTGTTGAGGATGAGGGTTGAGAAGGTTTAGACACCACTTGTCTGCAAAAAGCTGACCTGCCAGGGAGTCCAAATGGCCTGTCCTAAACTGGGGGTGGTGGAAGAAGGAAAGTCATGACAATCCTGGACTGTGGCTCCTCCAAGGAAGCCTAGAAAACTCTCCCGGCTCCTTGTAAGTGCCACACGGCTCCTGGTTTGGGAGGTTGGGTGTGGCGTGGCTTAAGGCCTTGGACTTGTTTTCTCCAAAGTCAGCATCCAAAGGCTTGTGGTTAGGATTGAGGTGTAGTTGTATATTTGCATGAGAAAAGGTCAGGCACTGTCAGACCCTAGTAGCTTGCTTTGTTTCTTACAGTCCAAGATAAGCTTCAGAAAGAAAGTATTGAGTTGATTCGGTGACACCTGATGCCTAAAAAACCCATGAACTAGTGCAAGAGGCCCTATAAGCTCCATAATTGCTCACATAAATTTTCCATTGGTATCAATGGTCCATTTGAGTTTACTGGCAAGCTTGCTCAGGAAAGACTTCCAGCATAACCAGCACTAGCCCCAGCTGGAAAACTGCCCATTCCAGCCCTGCACCTTCCACTGGATCATGCCTCTTTTCTGCCTTCCCAAAACAAGCCTGTACATGAACAATACTTCTCTGCTTTAAAAAAATAAATTATAAAATCTGAATTTGTTTGTTTCTATTAAAAAATAAACAGAAAAAGTCCAATTTTGTCTGGTTTTTTTCCAATTGTCAGCATGAATTAGTGTTTCCAATCTACCCGTCCCAAAACAAGGATAGAAGAAGCTTCAGACACTCTTTGAACAAAAAAAAAAAAGGAGCAAGCATGCATTTTTGCAGGCTGAAAACATTAAGAAAAACAAAGCACTCCACCATCCCCACCAAAGGTGGAAAACTTTAGTGACGGGGTTTGCAGTTGGAAAAGAGCCTGACCCTGCTGGCATTGCTGGGCTGTGGAGTGGCAGCACAGACACGGCCTTTTTGTTTCGCTGCTGTGCGCTAATTTGAAATAATCAGCAAAAGCGTCAGAATTTAATCACCACAAGCTTTACACAGCCCTGAGCTTTAGGAGTAAAGCAAATTAAAGACATTTGAAAAGGGGCAAGTTTCTGGAGGCTTCCTCCCCACGGTTGGGCTCTGCGGGGCACAGTGGGACAGCGCTGCTCGCTTTCCCATGTGCGGCACAGGCAAAAGGCAGCCCAGCTTGGAAAATCAGAAGAAATAATGGGGAGAAATAGCGTGTTATTTTTTTAAGTGAAACCTGATTAGGCTAAGGAGCTGTGCGTGTGTGCCTTTGCGTGCGTGCATGTGTGGGGGAAGGCTTCGGTCCTGTAGCGTAGTACGTGTTAGCATGATACGTATTGTTTCTGAATCTATCTGCTTCTGCAGTTGAGATGTTAAAATTAAGATTTGATTTTTTTTCCAATATATAAAGGAAAAAAAAAAAAGAACAGTGGCAAAATCATGTTGAGAGGCTGAAAAAAAAATATATATATATCCTGAGGGGGCAAGTTGAGCTAGTTTTTGTCACCTGCTCCTGTCCTGGAAGCCAGCGACAGTCTCTCAGCATTGCAGCATCCCAGTACTGTTCCAAAGTGCTCGTTGTTCGGTAGGATGTTGTTTTTCTCCAGTGTAATGTTGTGATTGTTACCTGATAACGTTGCCAGGGACTTCACGTTGTAAGAGGTGGTCCATCTTGTTTGATGTATTTGGCTAAAAAACGGTGGTTTTTTTAATTAAATTCCTAGCAACTGTGACTACAGTAATGTGATGAGTAGCACATACAGCGAGGAGGCGACATCGACGATGGCCTCCTTAAAAATGTCATCTGAACTTTTTTTTAAAAAAAAACTTAAAAATATTTTTAAAACATTTTAAAACATTTTTTGTGTGTTCCAAACCAGAATATTTGTATTTGAAAAAAAATCCTGGAGTGTAATTTAATCCTAAAAACCCTAGCCTTTGTGTATATGGTAAATGTTTGTATTTTGCAGTTTCTGTTTTGCTTTTTAGATAAATAAAATGTATATGGATATTTTTAAGTCATCTTTGCTTTTTTAGAGGAGTTTGTAATCACCTTATAACTGAAAATAAAACTTTCCTTTATAAACCAGCTATGGTCTTGGATGCTTTTTCGGTCTTTGAGTAGCTCAATTCTTCCTTTAAATTTGTTTTATATTGTGGGGGTTTTGGTTTGGTAT